>NW_026046733.1:0-186578 GCF_023864275.1 Schistocerca cancellata | reverse complement strand
CTCCACTTTACTGTCAGCTGTAACGTCTGTTGAAATCACACGTCCTGTTGCTTTCTTTGCAGCTTTGTTATTAGTTGGTGGGAAATCCTGAACAAAAGAAAAAGGACAATGACAGACTTCCCTACACATATTTAAACAAATCACCAAACACTATCATGTTAAGCCTGTGTACCCCATTATTTAAGAATGGGTTTGTCATTTCTTTTCCTATAGGATGACAAGACGTAATTAACGAATTTAATCAATTCCTACTGAGGATGCTATTTACAATTATGACACATACGTGCCTTGACACTGCAAAGTTTTTTTTTCTACATTATGCAAGTTGGTTGATAACCAAATTTTGAAAGCTCTTTCCCTCTCACACTAGAATATAGTAATAAATCCATTTTACATTCTAAAAATTTAAACACTAGCAAGAAATACAATGATATTGTTCGTGCTCTATAGTTTTTCTTATTTACCAATGCAGAAAGTGTTTAACATAAAATGCCATTACTAAAATTCAGTCTAAGTAATACATTGAAAATTATAAAGAAAAACAGCACAAAGCTGCTAAAATTATTATTTTCTTTCACTACGACATATCTTTCTATAAACTGAGTAATAGCTGCAACAAGACTCAAACACCACTCAAGTTTATGATACTGTTTACGCACAGGCCAGTGTACGCTTGCACAGAATCACCTGTTGATTGTCATCTGGAGCGTCTTAACGCAGTAGCTTCCTAACACCCTTCACATGTAACCCCCCCCCCCCCCCCCCCCCGAGTCATCTCTACTGAACCGACAAACTAAGGAGACACTTTGCCAATAATGTTGACAGATAGAGAGCCCAATTTGTTAGTTTTTGCTTCCTGATCAGCACAATACAAAGGCTTTACTTCTGTGGTCATAGGAGCAACACCCATGCCCTAGAGTGAGGCATGCCTCTCAACAGTGCCCTTGTAGCATTATGAACATCTCTCTTGGATCACTAATGTAAAAAAAGGCAGATTGCTACTTACTGTAAAGAAGAGACTTCAAGTTGCAGACAGACACAATTAAGACACTCACATAAAGCTTTCAGTCACAGCCTTCATCAGTAAAAGAGAAAGAGAGAGACACACACTCTTTTACTGATGAAGGCCGTGGCTGAAAGCTTCATGTGAGTGTCTTTAATTGTGCCTATGCAAGTGTCTTAACTGTGTCTGTCAGAAACTTGACGTGTTTTCTTTATGGTAAGTAGCAATCTGTCTTTTCCTACATTGTTGATATTCCTACCTGGAGTTTCCATTGTTTGATGTCTGTTAGAACACTGCTAGGACAGTGTATCACCTTGTTTCCTCACACAAAGGAGTACAAGAGACACAATATACCAATAAATGAATCTTCATACAATGTGATGTCCTGTACCTTCCCAAACAATTTGGTAAATTGTTTATACCCCTATTTCTTTTTTTAACAGCACCTATACCAGTTGCAAATGCTGATAGAAAATTTGCAGCATTAAAACTAATAAAAATCTTCTGGATCCATAGAGAGACAGATGGCATTGTGACCAATTCCGGTTTATTCCCTACCTCCTGACTGTTTTTCACTAAAGCTCTTTTTATGAAGAATCAAGAAATGTGTCACGAAGTGTTAAAAGCACACTGAATTTAATGAGTTTCGTTTAACTGTAAATGTTCCTAGTCAGCTTGAAGGATTTTTTCAACAGAACAATTGAAAATACCATTATTATACGTTTAGTGTTGTACACATGTTAATAGTACGTTTTATTCTTTTCCATTCCTTAAGTTTAATTTACAGCTCAACTCTTACAGTTAGTTGTTAGTTTGTTAGCATAGGTAGTAATTATTTTTTTATTATTATTATTATTATTATTATTATTATTATTATCAGCATCAAGGGATTGTAGATTAGCCATTAGCATAATACTACTAAAATGAGGACCATTAGGTCAATTATAATAAATTACTGGTAGGTGACACGGAAAGAGCAGATTGTATTTTACAGATGGTGTGTCAAAAAGTTATTTATTAGCTTCAAGGCAGCATTTTATCTGTTATTTTATGGAAATTAAGATAGCACAGATATGCTGTGTTACACTTTAATGAAAGCAGTTTTAGAGTGGCTATTTACAATAAAATGTTAATCAAGCAAAGCTAAGTTGTTTTAATTTCAACAGTAACACAAGCATTTTACACTTATTACAACCAAGAAACCTCCAAAGCTGTTTCATGGCTTACTCATCAACTTGTAAGGAAGGAAGATTTGAGTTTGTTGCTTCACTAATGGAAAAGTCATTACACATTGTCATCAATGTATCATATGAGAAAATTTTCTTACAACTACTTGTGCTACACACGGGGCAATTTCTACTTGTTAACTGATCTGCAGCTCATTTGGTGAATTTGTTAAGCAAAAATCCAACGAAGACCACAGTTTCATGTTCTATTTCAGGACTCTTGACCCTGTACAGAATGTACTGGATCACCAAAATCCATCACAAGGTAATTAATACCCCATTACAAGGGAATTAATACAAAATTCCAATAACAAGCAGCTACTTTAACTGAGAATAAAGTTCCTTCACTGTTAGTGAATTATATTCAGTGTTGATCATTTGCAAAAAGATAGACCTATATCCTGGAGCCATAGAATGTTTCCTACCAGCCTTTGAAAAAGCAGCACTCTTCTAATACCTTAGTCACGATCCTGGGGCTGTGGTGAAGTTGAAGTTTTGAACTGGTCCACATGGCACACTTCAGTGGCTCTACTGGGAGAGTGCTGCCAGTGAAAAGCAGTCATTCCAAGTCCATGTCTAGTTGTTAGGAATTAGCTCTTTATGTGAGTCAAATGGGTATCTTTCAGATACATTTATTTGTACCTCTATCTTGGAGATTGGCAGAAGTGATAGTATGATTAGGTGTGGATAATTTGCTTCCAATCCTGCTTATTAAACATGCTTTTAGACACTACAAGATACACAGGAATTAGCATCAATGACAAGACACAGGGAATCCCACAGTAATAGTCTAACAGGCTGTCAGCAAAACAGTTCCATACCAGGACAGTTTCACAGCAGCTATAGGCTAAGGGAAATGTATACCTGCAGGAGTTTATCTACCAAGTTTTCAGCTGCAACTGTTCCCTGGCATAATTTAAACCACTACTGCTCACTTCCTTTTCTCTCCCCTCCAGTACCTGTTGACTAAGGCTGTCTCTAAGTGTGATGCAGAATGCTGTTTCCATGCATTATGTCTTTATTTTTCTTTCTACACCGTCGCCTGTAAGTGAAGGTCGATAGTCCTCTGTCATTTCACAGTTCTAAACACGCTATTTTGACATTGTGTTTGAGCAAATACAGAGTGGTCCAGAAAAATGTACACACTCTTTGATAGTCAATATTAATGGAATAAAATCATACACTGTTACAATTCTTGCATGGGGAGTAGATTATTTTGTGTTTAAGTGCCCCCCATTATCAGCCAAACAACTTCGATGCCACTGAACTATTGACTGAACTATGGCTGTCAGTGTTGCCAGTGTGATAGCTGCACAGGGCACCTTGATTGTTTCTTGTAGCTCGTTCAATGTTGCTGGCTTCTGTTGTTGAACTTTATTTTTCAGGGTCCCCCAAAGGTACAAGTCCAGAAGTGTAGGTCTGGAGACTGTGGTTGGTACTCAACAGCTCCTCTTCAACCAATCCGGCATCCAGGTACTTCACATTTTCATCCAAGTAGGCTCTGACACATCTATGGTAGTGAGGCGGAGTCCTATCTTTTTGTAAGTCAAATCTTTCATTTCCAAACATCTCTCAGATGGCAGGTAAAATTGATGTTTGCCATATATGAAGATGCACGTCACCTGTTATAGTACCATCAAAGAAGAATAAGCCAATCGAACTGTGCGATGTCAGACCACATCACACTGACACACAGTAGATTAACGTGTTTGTCCATGTGAACACAAGGATTTTCAGGAGCCCAGTAAAAGCAGTTATGGTGGTTTACAGTACTGTTCAGTTTGAATTATGTGTCATCAGACGAGATAACCATCCTTGCGAACTGTTCATTCTCACGAAGCATGACTTCGAACAACTCACAGTACTCCATCTTTCATCCAGCTCGTTCTCATTCACAGCTTATAGTGATCTTGGAAGGTACACTTTCCACTTTGCAGCCTTCAGAATTTGTCATACACTTGATTGGCTCACTCCGCTTTCACGTGTGGCCTGCTTCACAGATTTTTGAGGTGACCTAGCAAAATGTTGCAACACAGCAGCACTGGAAGGCTGGACTCGGTGATGTTTTGATCAGCCATACCTTTCCTTACGCATGTCCTGAACAGTACCATTTGCTTCAAATTTATCCCAAATATGGTAAATTGTTGTACATGTTGGTGGCAAAGTTCTGTACACACTGCCGTTGTACCTCCATCATGTTTTCGTACTTGCAGTACCACTTCAACATGGCCTTGCATTGCTCAAATGACAATCTTACTTCATTTATCGTTGCACTGTCGTCTGCTGATAAACATGCACCAAGATCTGTTGAGAAAACAATGGACTACGCTACCAAACAAAATTGCAATGATACATCACTGTTCCCAAGATATTAACTATTAAAGAGTGCCTACATTTTTCTGGACCTCTGTATTATAATTCCTACAAATCAGTCAACTATGTAACAAAACTGCCTGTTGTCAAAATTTAATTCTGTGCATAAAATTTTTGTGGACCCAAAAAAAGCACATAAATGAAATACTACCCTTGCACATTTCAGTTATCATAGTGTACAGTTTCTTATCTGTCAATAAATTATTTGAACAACCCAAAGTAATAGTCATGCAATCTGAAAAATGAGTGTCATGCTTGAAATGGTGATCACAGCAAAAAGCCAAATTAAATGTTTCAGCCTATAGTTTTGCCATATACATGCAATCACTAAATATTTTATTCATCTACAATATTAAAAACGGACTGAATACACCAAATAGTTGTTCTTAATCTTTGAACTGAATTACTAAAAGAGGACAACTTGTGTAATTTAGTAGTAACAACAACTAAAAATGCAAGGTGAAAGAAAATTACTCTAACAGTCGTTCATTTCAAAGACAATGAGGTCCAACACGAAGACCCCCCCCCCCCCTTCTACACACTGCACTGTTTAGATGTGGAACTCCAATCTTCACTTTTCTAAATTTGTGAGGTAAGGGAAAAACATGTACCCAGTTTCCTGCTCACTGGAAACACTCCAGTTTGTTTTGCATACATCATTGTGCTTAGAGCTATTATGCAAGTTCTAAAATTGTAAATTGAATTGAAGCATTGTAATGAAATTTTAAAATTTGAATGATGTGCGATTTGTAAGATAACTACAGAAGCAGAAATTTTTTATGCAAACACAAAGGGATAATTTGGTTTTTTAAACAAACATACCCTGATGAGCCAAAATGATATGACCCCCACTTAACAGCATTTAAGTCCACCTTTGGAATGCAATACAGCAGTTCTGCGTGGCATGGATTCGACAAGTCCTTGGTAGGGACACAAAGCTGGTGCCCAACAGTCTCAAGAAGTGTTCCACTGGGTTCTTATTGGGCAAATTTGGTAGCCACAACATCAACACAAGTTCCCCATCGTGCTCCTCAAACCACTGCAACACAATTTTGGCCTTGTGACATGGGCACTTAACCTTATGGAAGATGCCATCACTGTCAGGAAAGACACAGCAATGGATGCAGGCATTCTGCAAAAATGTTCACATAGGCCATAGCTGCCATGGTGCCTTTGATTACTTCCACAGGTCCCATGGAAGCCCTGGTGAATGCCTTCCCTAGCCACCAGCCTGCATCTGTGGTGCGCTCAGATTTAGAGTTGGCATTAGCCTGGATGAAGGTGTATCGAGACATGACCACTGACCTGATGTAAAAAGAAAAATAATTCATCCAAACAAATGATATGTTCCTATTGATCCACGGTCCAATCTCAATTATCCTGTAGCTATTGCAATTTTAACTGACAATGTCACTAAGTCAACATGGCAACACATAGGGGTCATCTGCTGTGGAACCTCATGTTGAACAGTGTGCTCTGAAATACTTGTACATACACTAGCACTGTAGTGTGTCATCAGATTTACCACAGATCGACTTTTATCCTACTTTACAGAGTGACAAAGCTTCTAACATCCACATTCTGTGATAGGGCACTGATGTCCACCTTGTCACCTACTTGTGGTTTCACCCTCCTTCAGCCAGTTTCCATAATTTGCTCATGATAGTATTTCTTGAGCAGCTGACTGGTTTTGCACATTCCGAGAAGCAAGTTTGCAGCCACTGGGCCATAGAAATATGCCAAAGTGTGTCAGTGAATTTCCCCATTTGCAGGCTCATCATCACTAAAGCGCTTCTCCATTCATTTCTCCTTCACTTATACACTGAAGAGCCAAAGAAACTGGTACACCTGCCACATATCATGAAGGACCCCTGCAACCATGCATAAGTGCTGGAACACAACATGGCATGGGCTCAACTTGTGTCTGAAGTAGTGCTGGAGGGAACAGACACCATGAATCCTGCAGAGCTGTCCATAAATCTGTAAGAGCACAAGAGGGTGGAGATCTCTTCTGAACAGCACACTTCAAGGCATCACAGATATGCTCAATAATGTTCATGCATGGGGAGTTTGGTGGCCAGCGGAAGTGTTTAAACTCAGAAGAGTGTTCCTGGAGCCACTCTGTAGCAATTCTGGACATGTGGGGTGTCGCACTGTCCTGCCGGAACTGCCCAAGTCTGTCAGGATGCACAATGGACATGAATGGATGCTGGTGACCAGGCAGGATATTTACATACATGTCACCTGTCAGAACCATTTCTAGATGTAACAGGGGTCCCATATCACTCCAACTACATAAGTCATACACCATTACAGAGCCTCCACCAGCTTGAACAGTCCCCTGCTAACATGCAGGGTCCATGAATTCATGAGGGTGTCTCCATGCCCGTACATGTACATCTGCCTGTTACATTTTGAAATGAGGCTTGTCCTACCACGCAACATACTTCCAGTCATAAACAGTCCAATGATGGTGTTCATGGGCCCAAGCGAGACAAAGCTTCGTGTCATGCAGTCATCAAGGGTACCCAAGTGGGCCTTTGGCTCCAAAAGCCCATATCAATGATATTTTATTGAATGGTTCGAACACTGACACTTATTGATGGCCCACCATTGAAAACTGCAGCAATTTGCAGAAGGGTTGCACTTCTGTCACACTGAACGATTCTCTTCAGTCGTCGTAGGTCCAGTTCTTGCAAGATCTTTTTCCAGCTGCATCGATGTCAGAGATCTGATGTTTTACCTGATTCCTGACATTCACGAAATGGTTGTACGGGAAAATCCCCATTTCATCGTTACCTCCAAGACGCTTTGTCCCATCGCTCGTGAGCCAACTATAACACCGCATTCAAACAATCTTTATAACCTGCCATTGTAACAGCAGCAACTGATCTAACAACTGCGTCAGACAGTGTTTTATATAGGCACTGCTGACTGCAGCGCCCTATTCTGACTTTTCACGTATATCTGTATTTGAATACGCATGCCTATACCAGTTTCTTTGGCGCTTCAGTGTATACTTTCCTTACCTCGTCGCACGCACACAGCACCACCAAGCAGCATTCAGTATTGTGGTGGGCAGTGGTCGCAATGTTTTGACTCATCAGTGTACATTTCGTAACTTTATCTGTCTGTTGAAGAATCAGTTTTAGAAAATTTCATGTCACACATTGCACTTTGAACTACCTGTTTTGATATAATACTTCATATTATGTGAGTAATTTAAACAGCAAATGGAGGAGGCTCATCCAATGATTCCTATTCTATCTCAATGCAACTGCATCACTTTTGTCACAATATTTCTTCAAAAGCAATCAACACTGTCCTCTTTTTCTTTTAGCATGCCCTTATATGGTAATAACTGGGTGTCTGTCACTTACTGGTCTTTAACAGTTTACTTTACTCTTCTATACGTAACACTACAGTATAGATTCACCTTGAAACAGAACTGTCTTCCCAACCCATATCAGATAAATTGTTTTACTCTTTTGCAGTCCGGAATATCAGATGCTTGGTTGCTTTCATAATGGGATCATTTCTGAATTTCTAGTGAGATCTTTACATCATTCATCTTCAAACAGTTTGATTGTTGACACCACCGTGTCAATTAAATTCAAAGAATGACATCATTTCCACCAAGCTATTAGTTTAAACGATTACTTCATTAAGCACTACTGGATTGTTTCAAGCATGTGCACATCGCTGACATTTACACTAAAGGCAGACTAAAATATTCTGGTGTCTGACTGAGGTTCAATCCTGTAACCTTTCAGTTTCCAGGCACACACTTTACTAGCAGACCACTAGGTCTGACTAGCATGTTGAATGAATTACACATCAATATTTCTGAGCTCAAATCTGCACTCTACTGCACATCATGAAGTGGTACACTATGGTACTTAAAATTTTAGGTGTAGGTAACTTTCAGTCGAAGCGATAGATCTTTTAATGTGTGTATCTTTGTGCTCCTATGAAAGACCACATCTTGTTGCGTCAAAGTGTACATTCCTTACAGAAAATTACAATTTCTTCATAATAGCGATAACAAACATAAAATGAACACACGACAAAGAGCTCTCGCATGGTCTATACTTACTAATCCGTTAAGAAGGTTTTGAACAGAACTACACTTGCTTCCTCTGCTGGAATTTTCTTTGCTATTATTACAAAGAGAACAAAGCTACAAATTATAGCATTCTGTACAACTAAAAAACTTAATTATTACATGCAAGTCTTCTCCAACAGGCCTCTGGTTGATGAGTGTGATTCCCATCGGGATCTCCGCCTTTGATTTGCCTTTTGCAATGTCCCTGAACTCCTCCGTGTACTCCTGCGAAACACGTGCAGGGTCACTAACATGCTTCAAAACACACAAACTAATTGCATGCCATTGCAATGCATGCTCTAAAATGTTTCAATAAATAAACAACTAACTTATAGTGTGTAAAAGAAACTACACAAACTTTTAACATTTAGCAGTTTGTTGATACAGCAACACACAAAAGAAAGCACTGAACATTTTATGATTACATGCAAAACAACACACATCACATCACTGCAGAATCAGTTCTGGTACACATTTATATACATAGAGTTATTTATAAAAACATACAGACAGAAAAGCTCAAAATAAAAGAAATTAATTTAAATTTGTGAAAACTGCCAAAAGCATTAGTTAATTCATCAGCATTCTTTTACAGCTTTTGCAGCTTGCATAAGCTACATGTCATGAATTTGTATATTATATCACGCGAATAAACTGCTTCCTCCCTGCCTTCTCCATCTACAACCGAACTATGACCAACAAACTTTGGTATGGGACAGAAAGAATGTGGCCTAGATTAGACTTCCATCACAGGCAGATGTACTGACCGAACCCACCCCTTTGCTTCCAAACTAATAGCAAAATTTTACCCTCAAGCATAATGATTCCATTTTAAATAATAGTCTCCATTTCTTCTGCCTCGTTATATCATTAAGGCTGGCTAAAAATAGGTGGAGAGTGCCACATAGAGTAAATTTTAAGGGACATTACAGACGTGCTATGTTTCTAGGATGCTCAATCATTTGTAAAATTAGAAATGTGTGAGTTGTGTCTGCATGAGTGTGTGTGTGTGTGTGTGTGTGTGTGTGTGTGTGTGTGTGTCTGTTGTCTATTTTAGACAAAGGCCTTGTTGCCTGAAAGCTCATTTTGTGACAGTCTTTTTGTTGTGCCTATCTGTGACTCAGCATCTCTGCTACATGGTGAGTAGCAACTATCCTTTGCATAATATTGTTACGAACTGTCGTTCTGTAATGACAAGTTTTATTATTGATACCTACAAACATATTTAAAGTAGATGCAGTTATGACTTTTCCTACAGTTTGTAATATAAAACTCAGGATCTTTGCATTTAGCGGGCAAGTGCTCTACAACTGAGCTATCCAACCAGGACTCGTGACTGTCCTCAAAGCTGATTATTAAAACATCCTGACGTAATATGTTATACAAACAGTATGGAAGAATTAATTCCTGATTTGCAGTGTTACTGATGAATTGTGGAAAAGGAATAATCATTTTCATCTGAATATATAACATTATCCTTTCTCTCGTCTACGAAAGAGAACGATCTGTCAGTAACCTCGCTGTAGTGGCAGAGTAAAGTAAAAATGCACTACACACTACATTCTAGCAATGAACAGAAAAAGAAAGAAGCGTAATTTTTTCATACAGTACATATAATTTTAAATATCATGCAGGTTCTACCTCGAAATATGGCCAGTTCATAGCCATATTCACACCATGTGTATTTGACCACCACTTCAAGTCCTTTTCATGATCTGCATTGTTAACTGTGTGGTAAAACTCTTCATATATTTGAGGCAAACTGAAAAAAAGTGATAGTAGTTAAAACATTACCACCTACAGATACCATTTGTAAAACAAGAAAATGTATAGTAACTTTGTACACAAGAGCAACAACAGCATCAGAGCTAATCAACTTTCTTCATCATTCTTAATACAAGTTTGAAAATATGATAACGGAAAGTTCTTGGCAGGATATAAATAAAGGAAGGAGCAAAGGTAGTAATTTACCATATACCTGAGTGGATTTCAGTCTCATTTATGGGGCTATTGAGCACTGATGCCTCAACCTTATGGTGAGTTGTTACCTTTACTCCTCCATTATTAATGATAAGTTTGCCTGTTTGGAATGTGAACTGACCCATATTTAATTCAATACCCCCCCCCCCAAATCCAAACCCACACATTTGCTAACAATACAAACTCCATGAATTCTGATACAGTCCATGAATATTTGCTACTTACACTGGATCCTGAGAAACATTCAGACACTTATGAATACAAAACATCGTCTGTTTAAAGAACTGCAATCGCTGAGCCTCCATTTCTTGACATTTGTCAAAGACTACAGTCATGTCCTCCATGTATTTGGGATTGTAAGAATTTATCTCATCAAGGGCTGCTTCGTATTTCTCTTTTGCTTTTTGTACATCTTCTTTTGACTTCTGCACACGGTCCTGCATCTTTTTAACCTGTAAATACAATCAGTTTAAAGATATTTTATAATAGGCAAAAAAACAAAGTATATAATATTAAGAAACTGTGGTCTATAAATTCAAATCAGATCTGATGTAAAAGGAAAGTGTAAGTGACAACACTCCACTATCACAATGAACAGAATCCATCTTGAACCAAGTTTGCAGTTTCTTATATAAAGACAAGCATATAGTTTGGATACCCTATTTTATTATATCACTATCTGCAGGTGGAAAAGTACATAAAAGAGCAGTACACACAGCATCACCAACATTTTCAGGGCACTTCACTAAATGTGTACTATTTCATCTTAGGCTATGGATCCAATGGTACACTCAGTATACTTCTGGGTCATGCAGTCGAACAATATGTTGCAAATAATCAGAAATTAGGCTCTTACATTGTTCACCAGTGAGAGGCGATATCTGACACATTAAGTGCCCAGTCTGATGCCATGGAAAATACTCTACACAAAAATAATGAGATGAATCACTTTAAATGGGTTTTAATGTATTTGTGTCCAGCTGTCAGTTTGTACCATGACTAATCAATTCAGGTTAGGTGCTTTCATGCATTGAGTGCCCAGTCAAGTGAAGTGAGCACGCTCAGTGCAATGTGTTATCTAGCAGCTTCCATACCCTAAAGGGAAAAGGTTGGTTGGTACGATTATCCATTATTGGTTATTTCCAGCACTGAATTGATGAATGGTTTCTCACAGCGTGCCCCATCTATCCTCTGTTACAATGTACAATAACCAATGGCAAACCCTGTTCCCAACATACCGTTGCAAACAGTAGTTTCGTTGACAAGGTGTTTGTCCCCTGAACCAAGATACTTCCAACACACAATTAAAACTGTGACATCTGAAAAACCCAGGCCTGCACAAAATCGGACATGGTATGTCCTATGAACTGGGCACCCGAACATCAAAAGCAACTTATCATGAGCACTCTAATTTGACATGAAACGAAGTAAAGGGTCTGAATTACTCTTCACCACTGCTCCATCCATAATTAGCAGTGTGTGTGTGTGTGTGTGTGTGTGTGTGTGTGTGTGTGTGTGTGTGTGTGTGTGTGTGCGAGCGCGCGCGCGCGCACACACGCTGATTTTAAACAACATGAACTCACTCACCTGATCAGGAGACAAAGAGCTGTCAGCATTAGCATTTCTTTCTTGGTTACAAGCAGAACGCTCTGTTTTGCATGCCACATGGTAGTCGCTTTTGGCTCTGTTTACTTTAGCTAACAGTTTTGCCCATGGTTTCTGAGCTTTCTTAAATGCATCCTCCATTTCCTTCTTTTCTTTTATCTGCATCATTGACTGCAATAAAAAAATACAAAAATCATTAAATTTCCATTAGCTGTATGATGAAGAGATTTGTTACATTTATTTAAATCGTGCTTACTTTGTGGTAGGTATCTTTCTGCCACGTTTTCACTTGATTCATAACATCATTACATAGATTGTCCTTAACCTTTAAATGCAAATCGCACAGTCTCTCTGCTTCAACCAAGACACCCTTCCACGCAGCCTCTGTTGTTCCGTACTCTGGGCCTGAAACAATGAATTTTTTCATCTACTCATGTCAGAAGCTATATAATTAAACAACAAAAATCAAACTGTATAATCATATAGTTTTAGTACAGAACAGTAAAGGCAAAAATAGGTAAAAGCTGAAAATCAACCCCAGGTGAATGTGCAAGATCAAACAAAATTATGTAGGGGAAAATCAGGGAAGCAAACGAAGATTGAAACAAAAACTCTCATGTATTAAGACTTTTACAAAGTAAATACAACAACTTTAATGCTTGTATGACAGTAAAAAAACTGTGAACTTCCATGCAAGAACCTCATTTACATGAGTAGGTAACGACAATAAGCTGATCGACAAAAATGAATAAATACATGCTTAGAGAAACTATGTGGAAGAACTTTTCCATGATCATAGACCAGATTCACCTCAAGTCACAGGAAAAACAGGACCAGATATTATCGTGGAAGAAGGGTGATTGCTAGTAATGGCAATGAAAGGTGGGAAAACAGCAGTACCAGATGGGATGCCTCCTGAATTCCTTTAGATGTTTGAGGAAGAACCAATAGAATGGTTGACAACACTATTCAATAAAATGTATAATTTGGGTAATCATTCCTCAAAACTGGCTTCAATCGGAGTTTGACTTTTTTTTAAGCATTGTGGTTCCAGAACACTGATGTCACCGAGCCATCTCCTGAAAGTAATTTAAAAAATTATTCACAAAATAATCTATAAAGTTCGTGAAGAACAAATGGCACTTACACAATTTGGCTCCAGAAATGCTGTCAGTACTCCACAGGCTCTTTTCAGCATTCAGGTCTTATTCCAGAGGTGTCGAGACATGAACTGTGATGATGATGATGATGATGATTAGTTTATGGGGTGCTCAACTGCGCGGTTATCAGCGCCCATACAAATTCCCAACCTTTGCTCAGTCCAATCTCGCCACGTGGATGAATGACGATGAAATGATAAAGACAACACAAACACCCAGTCATCTCAAGGCAGGTGAATGAACTGTGAAGTCTATACCTGCTTTACTGATTATCAAAAGGTTTTTGGTAGAATACACTGTAAGAGGGCCGACTTGTTAAAAAATAATGGAATGGATGACAAAAACCTCTGGCTCACAATCTATATTGGAATCAATATGCTGTATGAGCAGAAAATGAGAAAGTGACACATTAAAGTTATGCCGAGGACTGAGACAAAGTTGTATTTTGTTGCCACTAATATTTAAGCTCTATTCAGAATATGTCTTCAAAGACGTCCTTGAAAATATCAAAGAAGGTATCGACTTCAATTATGAGAAGCTGAGTAATATCCACTATGCTAATGATACTGTAATATTTGCCAACAGCCTAAGTAGTCTTCAACATACTGTATCCCAAATCAATGGAAAGTAGTGAGCATTATGGCTTATAAATCATTGTAAGGAAAACAAAATTAACACTCATAATCAAGAAAGACCTACTAAACTGTCATCACAACATTAATGGAAAACTTGCTGAACAGGTAAACAAACACATTCATCTGGGAACCAATTAAGGGGGTAACTCCAAAGAAATTAGAAGTCCTGGTCAACAAAGCCAAAGTAACATTTTGTAAAATGATCAATACTTCTCACAAGAAACAAAATTACAATTTCTGTAGCATTTCATATTCCCCATCCTTTTCTATGGAACTGCTACATGGACTCTGACAAAGGCTTGAGGCATTTGAGACGTGGCCATACAGGAGAATGTTAAGAGTGTCACAGAAAGATAAAATTATTAATGACATTGTCCAGAAAATGAAGACAGAAAACAAAGTCCTAAATACAGCAAAACGCGGAAAAATCTCTCAGCCGCCATGTAATGAGGAATGGGAACACACATAAACTGCTGCAAAAAATTTCTCAAGGAAAGGTACCTGGTAAAAGAGGACGAAGAATAGCAACGTCTTCCCTTGGAAACTTAAGTGTGCATCTGTTAAAGTATATCAGGCACATACCTGTAAAGGTCACAACTGTGTAAGATGGAGTCAATTCCATCTTCCATGATCTGTCATAGCAAACAAAATTTACTTTTCAGCAAATGACTCCCGATTTGTTGGTCTTTGCAATCCTGAGGAGTCATCTCACAAGACGAGTTGTATTTCCTGGTATCTGACACTGATCCAACTATTTGATGACTTCCATGCTGTCCACCCTTATTTGTGTGTTGACACAACACATTCTTATGAACTTAGGCACACCCATTCAGTGAGATGGGAACATCCGCTGCTTCTACGCCTACCTCATAACCTGGGTTGATTTTGTTGCTAATGTCTGTGGGTACCACGGATGTTAGATCTTGAGTAACTAATAATGGTTGCACATTTCATTTAAGATGATATCTACTTGTTTAACAGGATATAACTACAACGAACAGTGCATGCGTATTTTGTAGCAGAGAAACAATGTTATGCCCTAAGTTCCACGTGTCTAATTAATGTCTTGCAACACTTTGTATGATGATTACTTCATGTTTTTCTCAGGTCAGGACTCATCTGAAGTTACTCCTAAATATTTTGGTAAAGAAATTAGAATTTTATATCTACCGATATTGACATCATTATTAGTAGAGTAGTAGTTCAGATACAACAAGAATGGGAGGAGAATGAATCAGCAACATATTAACTGTTGAGAGAAACTTATGAGGAGAGAAAAGTTATAAAGAATACCTAGCCTACCATAATAATACATTTGCAATTTGCTAGGTTGTCACAGTATGTAACTGCTTTCTTCATCAAATAAAGAATTGGTGGTTTGTACAATATTAGTTGGGTATGTCTTGCACAGGGAAGTGGGGAACACATGGGACTGGGCAGAGCCTTCAATGCTGACAAGAGACTACACTGCAATATTGCTGACAAATAATCATTGATTATTTGGCTACTGTAGTTCTGGCATAAATCTATTATGCAAACCAAAGCAAAGCATGGAAAGCTGTAAGACTGGAGTAATATAGAGAAAGTTTACATAATAGAAATGAAATTTACAACAATATTATGGAAACAGGGCACGGGGGAGACAAAAAACAGATGGGGCAGAAGACTATAAGAAAAATCCAACGAGTAATGAAAGACCTAAGTAAAAACAAGACTCTTAGGATACACAACATCTCCTCAGAATTATAAAAAAAGCAAAGGAGAACCAATCATGACAAAACTGTTCAACCTAGTAAGCATGGTATAGGAGGCATGCATATGTTAAGACTTCAAAAAGAATTTAATAATCCCAATACTAAAGAAGCAAGGTGCTGACAGGTGAATTACAAAACCGTTGGTTAGATAATATAGTGTTGCGCTCTTTAGTCTGAAGACAGGTTTGATGCAGCTCTCCACATTAGTCAATCCTAAGCACGCCCCTTCATCGATGTCATTACTATAACCTGCATCCATCTGAACCTGCTTACTGTATTCAAGCCCCTGTCTCTCTACAGAATTTTTACAGCTCACACTTCCTTTCATTTGCAAACTGACAATCCCTTTCTAGTCACATTGCACCACATAGCTTTTCTCTCTCCAATTTGGTTCTGTACTACCTTATTAGTTATTCAACCAGTCTATCTAATCTTCAGCATTCCTCTGTAACACCACATTTCAAAGGGTTTATTCTCTTCTTGTACAGATTTTTTCCATCGTCCACATTTCACATCCACATAAAGATACGACTCCAGACAACATACCTTCAGAAAAGACTTCATAACACTTAAATTAATATTCATTGTTAACAATTTGCTCTTTTTTTCAGAAACATTTTTTCTTGCTACAGCCATCCTGCATTTTACATCCTCTCCAAATCTGGCAGCATCAGGATTGTTTTCCCCACTCATCTGAATTACCATAAATTTCTATGCATTTAGAACAAGCCAGTACCAATACCATACAGAAATTCTGTCCAAGTCAACCTGTACACTCATATATTCACTCAATGAAAACACTTTCCCATACACTACAGCATCATCAGCAAACTGTCACAGGTTACTGCTCATCCCATCTGTTTTGTGTGTATAGAAAAGAAGACCAGTCCTATTGCACTTCCCAGGGAAAATTCTGACAATGTCCTTGTCTCTGAAGATTTTAAAATGAACAACAACAAAAGTAAAACCAGGGTAATGAAACATAACCAAATTACATCAGATGAAGGTGAGAGCATTAGAATATGAATTAAGCCACTAAAACTAGTAGACATGTTTCTGTTATTAGAGCAGCAAAATAACTTATGATGGCAGAAAAAGAGGATATAAAATCTACACTGGCAACAGAAACAGCAGTGATTTTTAAAAAGAGATCTATGTTAACTTTCAACATAAACATAAGTGTTCATAATTTTTTCTGAAGTATTTGTATGTCCTCAGATGGAAGCAAAACATGGACAATAAAGAGTACAGACCAGACGAGAATACGGTTTTTGAAATATGGTGCTACAGAAGAATATTGGAGATTAGATGGTAGATCAGGTAGCTAATTATGAGGGTATTGAATCAAAATGGAAAGAAAAGAACTTTATGCCACAACTTAACTAAAGGAAACGATATGTTGCTATGAGACGTACTGACTTGTGAGGCATCAAGGCACTGTTACTTGGGTAACAAAAGTAGTGGTGGTGGGAGCATTGTATACCTTTAACAGAAAGACCAATGCTTCACTACAGCAAAGAGAATGTGGTTGCAACAATCTGGCCACGGAGAGCTCCAGCAAAACAAGTCTTTGGAATGGTGACCACAACAAGTTCCTCTGTCGAATATTTTGATGGGTGCCTGGAACATAACCTATCACTTATTATGAGCACTGGTACCAAACAATTTACAACTTCACAACAAGAAATGAATGAGGTGGTGCAGAGATTAGAACACTGTAATTTCCGTTGCAAGTTGCTAGCTTCTAATCTGTGGCATCATCATCATCCTGACTTAGGTTTAATGTGGTCTAACAAACTCATTTAAAGGAAATGCCATTGTCAATTTTCTTCCCCACCCTTGTCCAATCTTCACTTTCGCTCTGCCTGTAATGGCCTCATTACCATTGGACAATTACATCACCATCCTTCTTTCTACCATTCCCTGCTTCATGGTAAAGTCAACTGATTGGCTTTCATTTTTACCAGTATGCAGTAATATAAGGAATTCTTGTGACAGTATTTGACAGTATGTTCACTATTATCTGTCAAGTACGTGTATAAATATTTGTCAGACTACAATTCTCACTATTACTGTAATATGTTTCTTCTTCTTTTTTAACTGGTGCACCCAGTCATTGATTCCATTCCTTGTTACTGCAGCCTCTTCCATATTTGGAGGAAGGTACACACACAGCAAACTTCATGAAATGCATATTGTTTTTTATTTGTAAGACTAATGACATTTTGATTTAATTGAAATAAATCATTTTTCCATTATCTGTTTCACCTTCCAAAAATTTCTTTAATGCACTTTAGGTCTTACATTAAATCTGTTCACACGCATTGTGCCATTGTGACAGTGAAATAGAAGATGACAGTGACAAGATCAAAATACTAATTTTTTTTCCAAAACTGCTCATTGAGAGACATAAATCTGCATATCCTCCTTTCAATACTCCATTGAATGCCAAAATGCTAGGTAACAAAATAAGTGACAGCGGAACAGAAAATCCACTGAAACAGCCCAACAGAGAAAAAGCAACTGGACTTGATGGACTACCTGTAATATTATACATAGGTTATGTGAAAGAACTCGTTCCCCTTCTACCAGAAAGGTACTGTATGTTGCTGGAGGAGCAAAGCGTTCCAAGTGATTGAAAAAAAAAAAAAGAAATAAAAAAAAGCACAGGTCATTCTCAGTTTCAAAGAAGGTCCATGAATAGATGCATAAAAGGCTTCATGTTTTAGAATTTTGAAACGTATTTCCTCCTTGCATATTATGACACTCCTGGAGACAAAAAAAATTCTGAGTAGAAATTAACATAGAGTCCACACAAAACAAATGTTTAAGAGCCAGCCTGTTCTGTTTGCCCATGAGACTCGGAAAGCAATAGATATCAGCACCCACGTTGATGCTACATTCCTGGCTTCCCGAAGTTGTTGAAGACAGTTCCACACTGTTGCCCAACTAACAAAATAGGAGCATACAGAGGTACGAGTTCCTAGAAAACAGAATACAGCATTTCATTCTAAAGGAGAGAAGTCTTCAGACATAAAAGTAACTTTGGACATACCCCAAGGTGTTTTAGAGGACCATCACTTTTTACAATATCACTTACTGGATAATGTCACAAGTTCTATGTGACATTTCTCAGATGGTGCTGTTTTATTCTGAGAAGTCCTAATTCTAGAAAATTTTAGCACGGAGCAAGAAGACCTGTCAAGGATTGACATTTGATGCAGGGATTAACAGCTGACCCTCAACAGTCAACATAAACAAATATAGCCTATTGTGCACAAATAAATGGAGAGACCCATTATTGTATCATTACACAATTGCCAAGGAATCACTAGAAATAATCACATGCATGAATATTTGAGCATATGTAAGTAGCAATTCTAGTGGAATGACCATGTAACTCTAATCCAAGGAAAAGATGTGACACATTTCATTGAAAGAACCCTGAGGAAGTGTAGCTCACCCATGAAGGATGCAATTTACAAAACGCTTGTTTGACCAGTACTTTAATATTTTTCGGCACTCTGAGATCCGTATCAGATAGGACTGACAGAGGAAATACGACCAAAGAAAAGCAGTGTGTTTCACTACAGATTCATTTAATAAACATATAAGCATCACAGAGATCCTCAGTGAAATCAAGTGACAAGTGGTGCAAGAGGGCATTGTACATCATGGTGTGGTTTACTGCTACTTTTCTGTAAGCATACAGTTCCACAGCAATCAACCAAAACATTGCCTGCCTCTGTGTTTGTTTCATGAAAAGAATATTTAGGTAAGCTTTACCAACAATCTGTAGATGAAATTCTTTAGCTGATATGTACTGATATTATGCCAGAAAATGGTATTGGGGATTCCGCAGCATTTTCTTTGAGGCAAGTTGTTTAATGGGTGTACTGGATTATTAGAACAATGATGCTGGCAACTTCATTAGTATAGCAACAATTAATAGCACAAATACTGTTGCAGCTTTGAAAAACTGATTGTAAATCATTACACGAACTGCTTCACCTACACTTTAAACTGAACTATAACTGTTGGAGGTTACAATGGACAATCATGTTGTACAAGGTAACATCCAGAAAATGTTCATGTGAAGAGAAAGATCAAAATCTAATAAAATCCAAAGATTCGTAAATAGGGTAAGCCTGATTTTGATGGACTACCCATTAAACCAAAAATTTTATCTAATGTCGAGATCTAAAATCTTCCATAATTTCACTCATTACTTGAGCCCCGCAAGTGGAACACTACAGAAGTCTTGGGTGTGAAGAATATAACAGTACGGAAAACAATTTCTATGATGAACTGTTCAACAGCACATTTGAATAATTTCAACTCAAACAGGATCGTAGAAAAGAACTATATGGTCTCTGAAACAGTGAAGGAATTTGGTTTAGTGAAATGAAATTCCAGAAGCTCCATAAGTAGTATTCTTGTACCACAATTGAAGGAAACTACATTTTATGGCTCCAGAGGTATATACCACTGCAGTCAGTATAACAAAGTCTTTCATCTGAAGTAAACTGTTCTAGTGAATTTGAGGAAGAAGTTATGTAAAAATTAATCATTTTTAGAAAACACATTAGGAGCTTGTCTATGGTAACAAAATAATCACAAATACTGGTTAACAAGAGATAGGATCTTTATCAGTACTAGGTGAACCCAGAAAGTCCTCGGAAATAAAATTATCCAAAAGAATACAGGGTGCACAGTCAGGCAAGAATTTACTTAGTGGCGCTTGCACATGAACTTACACAATATCAGACATCGTTTTCAGAACACTGCTACGGAGGCTCATAAACAGTGTTCAAATGAGAAGGTAAAAAACGTCATAAAAGCTGTGCCTTCAGCACACAAGAGGATGCTCACAGTCTTTTTCAAAGCCTAAGATCCAGTACTCATCAAATTCCTCAAGCACAGAAAAACAATTAACAGTTACATGTACTGTGAGACACACTGTAACCTACACTTAGTCTATCAGGAGCAAACAGCATGGACTGCTCACAGAGGGAACGATTCTATTCCACACTAATGCATGTCCACAAGTCCTCAATGTCACACACAATTTAATGGCCAAGTTAAAGTGGGAGCAGCTTGATCATCTGCCCTTCAGCCTGGACGTATCACCTTGCAACTTCCATGTGTTTGATCTGCTAAAAACGCACGTCAAAGGGAAGTGCTACAACTCGTATAATGAACTGAAGGGCATCGTGGAGGACTGGCTCCTGTGACAGCCACTGGAATTCTGGGAACAAGGTAACAGTGGGATCTCTTGAATAAAGACTCCAATCATAATGACAGTGTTGTTTCATACATTTTCTTTTGAATACCCTACATAGATCTGCAATATCCCTTCAGTCATGTAAGATAGATGGGGGTGGCAGTTAGTGTGAAATATCTTGATGGCGGAAGGATGAGTGGCAAGAAGAGTGGGGCATAACTGACTGATGGGAATGTGCCAACCCAGGTCATGTGATCAAGGGAAAGGCCCCAGCCTTGGGCACACAAAGAAGGGAAATTCCACTGGACACAACCTGCAGCAAGTAGTGTCTAGGTCGTGCAGAAGGATGTAAGGTGCACCTAAGAGTATGCCCTAGTGGTCAAACAGCAGTGTTAATTGAGGTGGGGAAAACCCTCAGTGCATGGTTGGGGTTGGGGGGACATCAGCACCAAGATTAGAGAAACATTCTAAAGGTGTGAAGGAGGAGGAATGGTGTGACAACTGTTAATGGTCAATACACCAGGTATTAAAAGAAGATTTGCATTGTACCTACTGTGGCGAAAGTATGCAAATTAATTGACAGAGTGGGAAAATATTTGCAGTGATGGGACACAAACTGCATAGTAAAAAGCATAGGAATACAATGTGAGGGTGGCACAGACTGAATGTAGAATACTTTCAAAGTGTCTGGCGGGAACATAAAATATCTTGAGATTAAGGGAGGGTATACAATTAGTTGTGCTTGATACTTGTGGTGTGATGTGTGTGTCTGAAGGAACACAGTTTGTGGATTCACAGGATAGCAGGACGAGGAGATGCACTGAGGAATAACGGATTATCTGAGGTATAAAGGCAAAGTTCAATGGCCTCTGATGTGTTCATCTGCTTAAGGGGTGCTAGAACGGGGGAAAAAAAATTCACATTTTCGCATTTTTATCTCATTATAAAATTTGCAATTTTCCAAATAAAATGACATATATATCACTTACAAACTCACATGGGAAGTATTCTCTCTAATTTTTTTTAAATATAATCTCCACCGGTCGAAAATGTTAAAATTTTTATGTGCATTACTTCAAGATCTAATAAAATTGGTAATTTTTTATATAGAAGGCTGTGGATTCCTGTGTTATGAAGGTTAAATTACATGTTTGTATTGGTCATGTCCAGAAGAGGATGGGCACCAGGTTGAGGAAGTTGAAACAAAGTTTGAGATACAAGAAATTTTCTTATGGTAAAACCATAAGAGGCAGGCTGACAGACAAAATAATTGATAAACTACAGCACTATTATGGGATGGCCATTACAAATAATACTGAGGATTTGTTGAAAATGAAGCAGGCAGTATGGGCTACCTTCTTTCACAGACTGTCAACTGATGAAAAAACAGTACACCACCTTTGCCCTCCTGGACCCGATTCATGGTGCAATTACCGCAATACCCAATACTCAAAGAGTTCGCACAGCCATCAACATTCCATGACAGCAGCAGTCATGGATATCATAAAACCTATTTACAGAGACCTGGCAAATCCTGAATTACTGAAGAAGTGTCTGCATGGTCAGACTCAAAATCCCAATGAGTCGTTCAATAATCTTATATGGGCTCACTCACCAAATATGTTTTTGTTGGAATGAAGACACTAAAGTGGGGGTCAGTGATGCTGTTATGGCTTTTAATGATGACAACAGTGGTAGGGTGAAAGTGCTACGGCATATTTGAATCAATCCTGGGCAAACTGCATCAGAGAACTTTAACAGTTGGACAAGGTTCGCATCGATAAAGCAGAGCATGCAGTACAGTTTGGCCACTAAGGAGTCCAGAAAGAAGAAAAGTTTGGAAAAAATATCAAGAGGAGGATATAAAGTATGGTGCAGAGTGCTACTGAGTGACTACAAATAAAAAAATTAAACATATGGTAAGTGAGTTGCAGTCTTTTGAAACATTAGAAGCCGATCCTGAAAATTTACATTTTCTTTTGCATTTTTCCCTAAATCAGGAAACCACTTTGAGTAGAGTATTCAAATTTTCAGTGAATAATAACATACATATCCCGAGTCTACTGAACTAAAAGAAAAACATAATGTTTTGCATAATTAAAATTATTTAGCATAATGTACAAAGAAAGTACACAAAATTTTAATTGTGTAATTAAAAAATTGTATTTCCGAAAGCAGTAGCTGAAATGCAATTTTTGTAGTTCAGTAGACTCAGAACATATTGTTTAATTTCCTGTAACAGTTTCATGTCAATGGCTACAGTATTTCCTAAAATACAGGGAAGCCAAGTCATGCCGAATACAGGTGATGAAGAGGTGGGCAGTAGGGGGTTATTAATGTACCCACAAGGGGGAACACACAAACTACCAACAAAAACACTTCAGAGATAGAGGCCAGTCACCTGATTATACGTAAAACTAGGGTGCTGCGAGCAGGGTATCAAATGACAGTCCCTAATTGGAATGGTGGACTAAAGCTTGGCTGTGGAATATTTCTAACTGGTATTTGGTTGCCTGAGATGGGAATGTGCAATCTACTCTCTCTGAATTTGTAGTTTTGGATTCTAGGTGTGAGGAAGGGCCAAGAATGCGAATGAAAGTGGGGTAAGGTGGAAGAGAGGCGTGTCGAACACACAGTTCAATACTACTGGGGTCTGGGGAAGAATACCTGGCATCTCAGCATCAGGCAGACAGATATGCCAAGTTTGGAGATAATACAGACACGTTAATTTTGGAGAAGTGTGGAAGGGAGGACCAGATGCCGGAATTTTTTTTAAAAAGACTATGTGGATTTGAAGCATAACAATAAGATTTGAACCTTAAACATTTAGACCTTTAAGCCCTAGTAAGAAAGAGAAGAAAGCGTATTGGGGATTTAAAAACTAGATTTCAAAGTTTCGTTTTTCGAAATATAAAACGCAAATGTTATCTTAAAGCAAACTGTTAGTGGAATGTGAAACAAGATCAGTTTTCCAAGGACAAAACAGTCAAGAACATTGCATAATTGGGAATTAGACTGAAAGGAATTTTCAAATAAGTAAAAACTGAATTTCAATCACGATTCTTGCATTAATAAAAAATATCTTCTGTATTGCTAATGATACAAGGAATTTCTAGGCTACGTTAAAAATTTGTATCAGGTAAACAAAATTGTTTCATACAATGATGCAACGAGAAACAGTGTGTTGTCGAACTATTACAATAAATCAAATAGCGAATTCCGTGATTTTAGCGGGGGTTCCCGTAATACCATAATTTAGACTAGAAATCGTGATAATTACGGTCAAATCGTAATACTTGGCGCGTCTGCGCAGGCACTCTGACACATGCAAAGTCTAGCAGCTCTACAGAAATGTGCTGTTGTGTGCTACCGGCACTGGCCCTTTCAGAGTCTCAGTGTTTGCAGCAAAGTAAATCTAGTCACACAGATCTCGGCGAAGCTCCGACGATTTTATTAGTCAGGTCACACAAATGGTACGAAAAGCTGTTTCGACTTGTCTACTGACCCTTTTCGATGAGCTCGTTCCACTTCTTGGCCCAGCCGCGCAGGCTCTTGGCGTAGGCCTTCTCGATGTCGGCGCGCTCCTGCACGAGCGCGACCAGGTCCGTGCACAGCCGGTAGCCGTCCTCGATGCGGCGCGTGGTGCGCTTGTAGTTGCCGGGCTCCCAGAAGGAGTCGCTGCCCGCGATCAGCATGTTGTCGTCGCTGTGGTGGGACATGGCGCCGGCGCCGCCTCTCAGCCCCGCTCCCTGCAACACCGCCAACGGCCCTCTGTAGCCCAGCTTTCCGTCTTTCCAAGACTCTTGCGCGAGCCGAAGCAGCCGTCCACAGGCGCAGATTTTACTTTGTTTGATGTAGGCCAAAATATAGTTTCCAAATATCTCCTCTAACTTTAGGAGAACATTAAAACTGAGAGTCTCGAAAAAGGCGAGATATTGTACGCGGTGTTCAAAAAGTCTCTCAGCAGTGCCGTATGATTGTTAGCCGCACGTGCCGTATGCCGCAGTGAATATACCGAAATGAAACTCAGTGAAATACAAGTTATTAGTTTACTGAATATTCATTTTTACTTAAATGTTGAAAGTGTTCCCCCTTGTTGTTGAATACACAAGTCAATTCAAATCGTCTAATCATGTTTCCAAACACAAGCTGTAACATTTCTTCTGTACACACACACACACACACACACACACACACACAAGCGTGTGACGACGGCCTCCCGTCGGGTAGACCGTTCGCCTGGTGCAAGTCTTTCGATTTGACGCCACTTCGGCGACTTGCGCGTCGATGGGGATGAAATGATGATAATTAGGACAACACAACACCCAGTCCCTGAGCGGAGAAAATCTCCGACCCAGCCAGGAATCGAACCCGGGCCCTTAGGATTGACATGCTGTCGCGCTGACCACTCAGCTACTGGGGGCGGATATTTCTTCTGTAACAGAAACAGTGAAAGTGGATATTGCAGTTTTCAATTCATCGATGGATTTTGGACGGTTTTTATAGACAGTTGTTTTCGCTGCACTCCAGAAGAAAAAGTCAGGTGATGTTAGGTCAGGCGATCGTGGAGGTCAAAGTCCCTGAGAAATTAGGCGATCACCAAAAACATCAGCAAGCAGTGATATTGAAACGTGAGCTGTATGCGCGGTTGCACCATCTTGTTGAAAGTAACCGTTTCACTTAACAAAAGTTCTCCAATGATTGGGTACAGAATATCACTGTAGTATCGTTGTGCGTTTATTGTTTCGTTGAAAAATATGGGACCCACAATCATACGACACGCGCGGCTATCATACGGCACTGCGGAGAAACTTTTCGATCACCCCGTAGAAAACAAGTATAATACAGGATAATTTGCTGTTGCTTGAGGGTCCACCCACTGCCCACACGGATGCGCTTGCGGCCTGACCGCCTGCAGAGAACAGTCCAACCAGTACTAGCAACAAATTGACAAGCTAACAACAACAAATCCGACAGGGTTCAAGAATCCACAGGAAGTATGGACAAACCACAGGAAATTTCCAGAATGGAATTTTCACTCTGCAGCGGTGTGTGTGTGTGTGTGTGTGTGTGTGTGTGTGTGTGTGTGTGTGTGTGTGCGTGCGCTGATAGAAACTTCCTGGCAGATTAAAACTGTTTGCTGGACCGAAACTCGAAGGCGAGACCTTTGCCTTTCGCGGTCAAGTACTCTACCAACACAGCTACCCAAGCACGACTCACGACCCGCTCTCAGTTTTACTTCCGCCAGTACCTCGTCTCTTACATTCCAAACTTCACAGAGGTTCTCCTGCAAACCTTGCAGCATTAGCATCCTGGAAGAAAGGATATTGCGGAGACATGCCTTAGCCACAGACTGGGTGATGTTTCCACAGTGAAATTTTCACTCTGCAGCGGATTCTGCGGTGATAGAGCACTTGCCCGCGAAAGGCAAAGGTCCCCAGTTCGAGACTCGGTCCGGCACACAGTTTTAATATGCTATGAAGTTTCCAAACCACAGGAAACTGAGTGGGACAAGAAAGGAAAGAAATGCACACCCAGAAAGAAAACGAAATTATAAATAGATTGACTTGCTTAACTTTCCTGGAATTGACAAAGAAATAACATTCTCACCATTTACTCGCTCGCATGGCCACAGTCTGCAGACCTGTGCTTACAGTCTTATAGGTACATGGAATACTGATGATGTTCAGTGCACACTTCTATTTTATATCGGATAAATTATGACACAGCGCAAGTTTACAGAAGTTTTTGCTATTATAGTTCTTAAATCAATCTCATGACACATGTAGTTCACAAATTGTAGTATTTCTCTGAACTGTAGTTTCTTTGAAGTTACTTTGAACCGATGTACGAGGGGCGTTCGATAAGTATTGCAACACGTTTTTTCCTTGGCCAATGTCGATTGTGGAATATTCTCGCTTCAGCCTCCATAGTTTCATTATGTTGCGATAGGTGGCATCGCTATACGTAGCCTTTAAAATGGTGTCAGTAACAGAGGTGCGTTCCAAACAAAGTGCTGTCATCGAATTTCTTTTGGCAGAAAACCAGAGCATTGCAGACATTCATAGCCGCTTGCAGAAAGTCTACGGTGACCTTGCAGTGAACAAAAGCACAGTGAGTCGCTGGACGAGGCGTCTTATCATCGGGACGAGGTAGAGAAAACCTTTGTGCTGGCCGCACACAGCTGTGACTCCTGCAATGCTGGAACGTGTGGACACACTCATTCGAGGTGATCCACGAATCACAAACACCTCGCTTCACAACTAGACGTCTCTGTTGGTAGTGCTGACACACTCATCCACAAGTTGGTGTACCCAATGCTGTGTACCCGCTGGGTTCCTCGCCGTCTAACTGAAAACCATACAGAGCAACGAAGGACCATCTCTGCGGAATTGCTTGCACGTTACGAGGCTGATCGTGACATTTTTTTGTCTAACATCGTCACAGAACGAGGGTTCATCACTACGAACCAGAAAAAAAGGCAATCCAAGGAGTGGCGCCACACCACCTCTCCTCTGAAGAGGAAGTTCCTACTCTCAGTAGATGACGTCTTGGCGACGGTCTTCTGGGACTCCCTCGTGGTGCAACAGTCAACTCTGAACTGTATTGTGCTAGACTCAGCTCCGACGTCGACCAGTAGAGGTAATACGGGGGCATACAGCCTCTCCCAACAAGATGTCTTACGGCTGTCGCGTTGAGTGGAGATTATATTGAAAAAAAAAATAAAAAATAAAATAAAAAAAAACAGGGTTTTATAGCCAGAAGTGTGGGGAATAATATGATGTATCGGAATCCTGACTAAAACCAACCTGCTTACAGAAAAAAAATGTGTGTTGCATTAGTTATTGAACGCACCTAGTAGTATACAATGATTTATTATTATTATTATTGTTCTTTCTTTTCTCAGACGTTATGTCTGGTCAAAAATAAAAGTGACGCGGACCTTGATCAAGCGTGACTTCCTTTTAACTGTACGGTATATGTTACACTGCATTTAGGAACTTTCGGGTTATTGAACATGTATCAATAATTACGGATTTCTGTAGTTGTATATATATATATATATATATATATATACGTTTGGATGTAGCTGTATTGCGTTGATGTACTGGTGGATATTGTGCGGTATGACTCCTGTACTTGATAGTATAATCGGCATAATGTCAACTTTATCCTGATGCCACATGTCCTTGACTTCCTCAGCCAGTTGGATGTATTTTTCAATTTTTTCTCCTGTTTTCTTCTGTATATTTGTTGTATTGGGTATGGATATTTCGATTAGTTGTGTTAATTTCTTCTTTTTATTGGTAAGTATGATGTCAGGTTTATTAAGTGGTGATGTTTTATCTGTTATAATCGTTCTGTTCCAGTATAATTTGTATTCATCATTCTCCAGTACATTTTGTGGTGCATACTTGTATGTGGGAACGTGTTGTTTTATAAGTTTATGTTGTAAGGCAAGCTGTTGGTGTATTATTTTTGGTACATTGTCATGTCTTCTGGGGTATTCTGTATTTGCTAGTATTGTACATCCGCTTGTGATGTGATCTACTGTTTCTATTTGTTGTTTGCAAAGTCTGCATTTATCTGTTGTGGTATTGGGATCTTTAATAATATGCTTGCTGTAATATCTGGTGTTTATTGTTTGATCCTGTATTGCAATCATAAATCCTTCCGTCTCACTGTATATATTGCCTTTTCTTAGCCATGTGTTGGATGCGTCTTCATCGATGTGTGGCTGTGTTTAGATGATACGGGTGCCTGCCATGTAGTGTTTTCTTTTTCCAATTTACTTTCTTCGTATCTGTTGATGTTATGTGATCTAAAGGGTTGTAGAAGTGGTTATGAAATTGCAATGGTGTAGCCGATGTATTTATATGAGTGATTGCTTTGTGTATTTTGCTAGTTTCTGCTCGTTCTAGAAAGAATTTTCTTAAATTGTCTACCTGTCCATAATGTAGGTTTTTTATGTCAATAAATCCCCTTCCTCCTTCCTTTCTGCTTAATGTGAATCTTTCTGTTGCTGAATGTATGTGATGTATTCTATATTTGTGGCATTGTGATCGTGTAAGAGTATTGAGTGCTTCTAGGTCTGCGTTACTCCATTTCACTACTCCAAATGAGTAGGTCAGTATTGGTATAGCATAAGTATTTATAGCTTTTGTCTTGTTTCTTGCTGTCAATTCTGTTTTCAGTATTTTTGTTAGTCTTTGTCTATATTTTTCTTTTAGTTCTTCTTTAATATTTGTATTATCTATTCCTATTTTTTGTCTGTATCCTAGATATTTATAGGAATCTGTTTTTTCCATCGCTTCTATGCAGTCGCTGTGGTTATCCAATATGTAATCTTCTTGTTTAGTGTGTTTTCCCTTGACTATGCTACTTTTCTTACATTTGTCTGTTCCAAAAGCCATATTTATATCATTGCTGAATACTTCTGTTATCTTGAGTAATTGGTTGAGTTGTTGATTTGTTGCTGCCAGTAGTTTTAGATCATCCATGTACAGCAAATGTGTGATTTTGTGTGGGTATGTTCCAGTAATATTATATCCATAATTTGTATTATTTAGCATGTTGGATAGTGGGTTCAGAGCAAGGCAGAACCAGAAAGGACTTAATGAGTCTCCTTGGCATATTCCACGCTTAATCTGTACTGGCTGTGATGTGATATTATTAGAATTTGTTTGGATATTAAGTGTGGTTTTCCGGTTTTTCATTACTATGTTTAGGAACTGTATCAATTTAGGATCTACTTTGTATATTTCCAATATTTGTAGTAACCATGAGTGGGGTACACTGTCAAAAGCTTTTCGGTAATCAATGTATGCGTAGTGTAGCGACCTTTGTTTAGTTTTAGCTTGATATGTCACCTCTGCATCTATTATCAGTTGCTCTTTACATCCTCGTGCTCCTTTGGAACAGCCTTTTTGTTCTTCATTTATAATTTTGTATATTGTTGGTAGGCATGTTATGGGGCGATATTTAGCTGGGTTTGCTGTGTCTGCTTGCTCTTTAGGTTTCAGATAAGTTATTCCATGTGTAAGTGTATCAGGGAATGTGTATGGGTCTGCAATGTAACTGTTAAATAATTTAGTTAGATGTGAATGTGTTGAGGTGAACTTCTTTAGCCAGAAATTTGCTATTTTATTTTTTCCAGGGGCTTTCCAACTGTGAGTAGAACTAATTGCTTGGGTGACTTCATGTTGCAAAATTATCACTTCAGGCATTTGTGATATCATCTTGTATGTGTCTGTTTCTGCTTGTATCCACCGTGCATGCCTGTTATGTTGTACCGGGTTTGACCATATGTTGCTCCAGAAGTGTTCCATGTCTGTTATGTTTGGTGGATTGTCTATTTTAATGTGTGTGTTATCTATTGTCTGGTAAAATTTCTTTTGGTTTGTGTTGAATGTTTAGTTTTGGTTCCTTCTATTTTCACTTTTTTTGTATCTTCTAAGTCGTTTGGCCAATGCTTGTAATTTCTGCTTTTTATCATGTAGTTTGCTCTGTCGCTTCTTGTTGTGAGATTTTACCTAAACTTTTTTGTGTTTTGTCTGATATTTCATTTCTTATAAATTGTGTTAGCTGTCCTATGTCTTTTCTCAGCATTTCTATTCTGATCTGTAGCCTGTGTTGCCATGCTGGTTTTGTGGGTTTCTTCTGTGTGTTGGTTTGTTCTGATCTCTGCCTAGTGTGACTATTTAGTGTAGTGAGTGCTCCTATATAAACCAGTAGTTGTAACTCTTCCATAGTTGTATTTTCATTTATTTGGTTGTGTATGATTGTGTTGATAGTTTTTATTGTTGTTTCGACTTGTGGCTTATTTGGCGGTCTATGCAAAAATGGTCTTATGTCTGTATTTGTGTCTTTGTATTCAATATATGTCAGCTGAAATTTCTCTTCTATATCTAACATGTGTGTCTCTTCGTGTTCTATTTGTGCTTGTTCTGGTGGCTGTCTTAAGATTTCGTTTTCCTCTGATTGTTTAATTGACGCGTGTTGTTCTTTGTTTGTTTGCTCTGGGATGTTTGAGTCAATTACTGTATTTTCTTCTTCTTCTGATTGCGCATTATTTTTTTCCAGTATTTGTTGTACTTGTTGTTTGATGTTTTCTAATTCTGACTGGGGTATCCTGTTATTTTTGATTATTACACGAATCTGATCAGCTAGACGTCGTTCTGTTAAAAATTTTAATTCTGGGTATCTGGTAATAAATGTTGTGTATACTTGTGATCTGTATCCAGTTGTGTTGGTTCCTAGGTTTGTTGATTGGTAATAACAGAACATGAGGTGTCGATTAACTTCATCTGACCATCTCATCCTCTGTCTTTGTTTTCCTTCTAGGGTGGTTGCAGGAAGCATATCCTGCAAAACACCTCTATTTGGATTTAAAACATTTTCCAGTTGGCTAGCAGTGTCGTTACCATTGTGGGCGGGCATAGGGTTCAAGCGTCGTCCCCGACCATGACGGCGCTTGTCCGAGGTTTCTTTAGTTCTGTCCTGAACCAACTAATCACACTAAAAGGGGGGTTAGCCCTATTAGTGGTTTGTTCTTTTCGTCGCCTTTTACGACTGGCAGAACATACCGGGGGCCTATTATTTTCCCGGGCCTCCACGGGGATTATTATTATTATTGTTATTATATCGAAATTATGTTTGTTATTGTTATTAAAATCCTAAGCACCTGTTGAGTATTAATAGCGGTGGTAACGGCTAGTTATATATATGAGGGGGGGATGGAGGGGGGGGGGGGCGCTGACAGTAACAAAACAATGCTCTTCCTCATAATCGAATGCCGAAGCAGCGTTTGGCCCGTCCAGATACATACAGATACTGACGGTAATATTTAACTTCGGCATATTATGAAGTTAATCTCTTCTTGTTTCCACGCATCTATCCCATAAAACAATAGTAAACTAGCAACACGAATACAGTCATGTGGAAGGCTCAACTTCAATTATTACATTATTACTTTCTTTTAAAGAATCTTGGTACAAAATCATAATGCTGCAAGCTTTAACCCAAATTATACAACATGCGGTGATAGTCAAAACAACGTATTTTTCGTTCATTTTACCAACAACATACTTCACAATTCATTAAATGAAACAACACCTGAGGGCTCGAAAAGGTTTGGATGTAATTAACGAACTCATTACAATCTCATATTATTAGAGATAACTTTTAAGACTTGTGTACAACCCCTTATTCAGCAATGACGTGTTAACGAGCGTGATTGCTTCAGTGTACGCAGACAAGCAGGCTGTGTACTCAGGATACGTACCGAAGCACTCTTTCACTACAGGAAATACGTAAAAAGTATTGTGTGGGTCGTAGCTGAAAACTTTAGGCTATTGATATCCAATGAAATACGAAACCTCCGCTGAATAATACAATATGTGAAAGTATAGGCCTTGGTACAAATGTGAGAATAGATATTATCGTAACGCTGGTTTGTGTCCTTGCAAAATCGGAATCTAATAATACAATTACTGTGGGCTTCAATTTTAAAATATAGTGGGTAATCTCAATAACGATAGAAACTGTGACCAGAGGACATTGCGAAGGAAGTTAGCATGGTCCTTCAATCACATCGAAGTACTGGTGTCCAAACACCATCACGTTTGCAGAGAAGTACAGCCCACAGATCAAAAGGAGAATCATTCCACACATGGTTGCAAAATGCAAGCTGTCGGTATGGCATATGCAAAAAAGATGTCTACTGTTACGATGGCGAGCTTGCCGTCGAGTAACTTGTGGTCACATGCAGAGCGGAACGAGTGACGAGACAGGTGTGTGTGTGTGTGTGTGGGGGGGGGGGGGGCGGGGGGGCGGAAGGTGTTTCACGGTGGCAAGACATACAGTTTCTAACTGTAATAATTAAATTACTTTATTAAACATTTAAAGTAACATTATAGCTCTTAATGGGTAGACTGCGACACTATTTTAAATTCGGTCAACAACAGTATGAAAAACTGAAAATGAAATGTTTTGCCCCTGGAAGCCGATAGACAGTCAAACTGGAACTGGAACCGTGCTCTGGATTAGCCGTTTATTTAATACAGGGTGCTTCACAGAATGACCTGATTCAAAATTCCATATTTATTGATAAAAACAATAAACATGGAATGATATGTAAAACACTCACCTCTTAAAGTTTTCGCTATGCTATTATAAACGCTGCGTGTGTCCACCAGCAACAGCACGATGATCATCTAGACAATAGCTAAATTCGCCAAACTTTAAACAATGTATGGATATCTGCTTTTATAGAAGTCGTGGTGGTTGTTAGTTATTCTGTTCTTCACTGCTTCTACTTCTCGAGGTAAAGGCGAGATGAACGCATTTTCCTTCACATACCTCACAAAAAAAGTCACATGGGGTCATGTCTGGCGATCTTCGAGGCAAAGAATGCAGGTTAGTGCCTAAGGGGTCCTGTACGCCCTATGCAGCGTTGAACTGTGGCCTCCAAACGTTGCAGAACTGACTCTTTTCACAATTTCAAGAAGATTCCGATGACTTCATTTTCCAACAGAACAGAGCTCCACTACACTGGCGCAACAACGTACCAGTAAGTCAGTGTCTCAATGACACACTGTCTCAACGCTGGATAGGGCGCACGGGACCCCGAGACATTCCCCCGCATTCTTGGCCTCAGAGACCGCCAGACATGACACCATGCGATTTTTCTTATGTGCATATGTGAAGGAAAATGTATTCATCTTCCCTTTACCTCGTGACACAGAAGAAGTGAAGAACAGTATAACAGCCGCCATGACTTCTGTAAATGCAAGTATGTTGTGTAAAGTTTACGGCGATTTCAGCTATCGTCTAGATATTGCTCGTGCTGCAGATGGACATTATTTGTGATAGCATAGCTAAAACTAAGATTTTGCGAGTATTCTGCAATTCACCCCCTGTTTGTAGCATTTTTATCAATAAATGTGGAGTTTTGAAATCAGGTCATTCTTTTTGAAACATCCTGTAATACAGATGTTATGCGTCACGAAGGGTCAATGATTTAGCATTGGTACTAAAATAGTAATGCTCAACAGGTCTTACTGTTCTTCGCGGCTCATTTTCTTACGAGGCCTGTCGCCTTGGGCACAGCTGCTATTGATTTTCTGAGCCAAGTGTTGCCAGCTGCGAAGACGCAGACTGGGCGCCCCCAGTTGCTGGCAGCGACCGCCCACCGCTATTTCGGTAACCTGCGAAATGTTATACGAGCCAGCACCGCACGTGGGAGCCACGGTTCACGTGTCTCGGTGCATGCGCCACCGCGTGCTGACTACACTAACAAGTCACGGCTGACATACCGAGGTAGACACACTATGCTTCCACACCTCCCCTGCGCTTCAGGTTACTACACGTCACCCAACAAACACTACTACACAGCTACACTGGGATTTTGGTGCCACAGCATATTTAATACTTGTTTATCAAATAGGTACAACCCGTCTTGTTTTCAGATTTTGTAAGCGAACTCAAATGCGTATTTTGAATCAGTTCCTTGGGAGCACGTAACTGCAAGCTGACCTAATATGAAGGGCGTTCAATAAGTAATGAAATACATTTCTTTAAGCAGTTTGGTTTGATTCAGGATTCCAATACGCCATATTATTCTCCACTCTTTAGGCCACAAAACTCTGCTTTTCAATATAATCTCCGTCCAATGCGACGGCCTTAACGCACTTGACTGGAGAGGCTGTATGCCAGTGTGATACCACTCGACCGGTCGACGTCGGAACCAACGCCTTGCTGCATCAACAACCTAGCCATCATCCACGTACTGCTTCCCGCGGAGTGAATCTCTCACTGGAGTCGGAAGGTGCGAGATCCGGGCTGTAGGGTGGACGAGGAAGAACAGTCCAACGAAGTTTCGTGCGCTCCTCTCCGATGCGCAGACTTGTGTCAGGCCTTGTGTTGTCATGAGAAGGAGAAATTAGTTTGCATTTCTGTGGCAACGAACACGCTGACGTCGTTTCTTCAGTTTCCTGAGGGCAGCACAGATGTGTTCGGGCGGCCGGTACGCGGCAGATCGGACAGGTTTGCGCGACCTTGTTGACATAATGACAGACGCCTCGCCCGACGGTTCTGCGTGTTTTTGTTCACTGCCAGGTCTCCATAGACATTCTGCAAGCATCTTTGAATAATTCTCATGCTCTGGTTTTCCGCCAAATGGAATTCGATGGCAGCTCACTGCTTGGCACCCACCTCCGTTGCAGACGCCATTTTGAAGGCTACGTATAGCGCCGCGACCTATCGAAAATTCAACAGAACTATAGGGACTGATGTGGGACTATTCCACAGTGTCCCACAACTAATATCCGCATTTTTTCCAAATTCCGCATTTTTTCAATCGAAATTATCTGATAAAAAATGTGTTGCATTACTTATATCGTGGTTTCAATCTTTTTCGCCGGACTCTTCCACTACGCACCAATCCCCTTGCAGCGAGTCCTACAGAATGACTAGTAATTGTAACGACTGTTGATCTGGAAGAGGATGCCACTTCGGCCCTCCCTCTAAACATGGACTATTAGTTCTACTAGGGTAATTATCTTTTTCTAATTTGTTACCAGATCCCGATTTAGCTATTAAAACATTAAAAAAGGGGTATTATTAAGTTAGTGAGTAATGAAAATAATGATATTACGATTTTGTCACATGAAGCGTACGTACAGCCTTCCGTGCATCAATAAGAGAGAGAGAGACCAGAAAATTATGGCGTTTCATTATAAGCGATTAAAGCTGGAGACAAATTAGTAAAAAAGTAACTTCCTATTCGCTGACTGTCTGAAGAGCAAGGCAGTTCCTCAAACCTAGCAAAATGTTATAACAGTTCTACTTCGCACGACAAGAGACATAGTAAATAATAATAATAATAATAATAATAATAATAATAATAATAAAATAGACTTTAAGAGTGGATGCAGTGCAATGGGCTAATGTGAAATCGTGTACCTAATTATGGAATGGAACGACGAATGTTAATTTCCGCTTTATCTTGGATTCATAGATGAGGAACTTTTGATTATTTCAGCCAAATCCGTACTAATGGCAGTCTACGTCTCCATATGCTCGACTACTCTGCATTTCCCACTTACGTGGCACGCAGAGGGTTCATCGAACCACTTTCACATTATTTCTCTACCGTTCCTCACACGAACAGCGCGCGGGAAAAACGAACAGTTAAATCCTCCGTGCGAGCTCCGATTTCTCTTATTTTATTACGATGATCATTTCCCCCTATATAAGTGGGCGTCAACAAAATATTTTCGCATTCGGAGGTGGAAGCTGGAGATTGAAATTCAATGGAAAGGAAATCGTCGCAATGAAAAACGCCTTTGGTTTAATGATTGCCACCCCAACTCGCATACCATATATGCGACACTCTCTTCCCTATATGAAATGAACTCCCCTTCTTTGAACTTTCTCGATATCCTCCGCCAAACTTATCTGGTCCGCATTCCATACCGCGCAGCAACATTCCAAGCGTTGTGTAGTGCACTCTTCTTAGTAGACCTGTTTTATCTTCTGAGTATTTTGCCAATAAAACGAACTCTTTGATTCGCCTTATCCACAACATTGTCTATGTGATCGTTCCAATTTCAGTTGCTCGTAATTGTAATTCCTTGGTATTTAGTTGAATTGACAGCCTTTATATTTGTGTAAGTGAAATTTAACCGATTTCTTTTAGTATTCTCGTGGATGAACTAACACTTCTCGTTATTTAGAGTCAATTGCCACTTTTCGCACCATACAGATATCTTGTCTAAATAATTTTGCAATTGGTTTTTATCTTCTGTTAACTTAACTAGACAGCAAACCACAATATCTGCAAACAATCTAAGAGGGCTGATCAGATTGTCACCTAAATAAACAGGGAACAGCTGAGGTCCTTGGAGAACACCAGACATCACTTCTACTCGATGAATTACGAACTGTGATCTTTCTGAAAGGAAATCAAGAATCCAATCGCACAACTGCGATAGGCACGCAATTTTATTACAAGCCGCTTGCGATGAACGGTGTCGAAAGCCTTTTGGAAATATAGAAATGTGGGATGGATTTGTGATCCCCAGGCAATGGCACTCATTACTTCATGAGAATAAAGAGCTAGCTGCGTTTCACAAGAAGGATATTTTCTGAACCTGTGTTGACTCTGCGTCAATAGTCGTTTTCTTTGAGGTAAATCGTAATTTTCAAACACACAATACGTTTCAAAACCAAAATGCAGATCGGCGTTTAGTGCTACAGCTTCTATGCGGCTTCATCAGGAGTATGAGAAATTTAGAACTGAAGTTAGAGTCTAATGAGGAAGTCCTGCATCATCAAAACTATTCCCATAAGCACGAGAGCGTGTTTTCGTATTTCCAAACTGAATAGGAAAGACGGAATACAAATTAATGGAACGTCTCTGAACAACCACCATTTTATTAATGACAACGTACCTTCATCTCTACCGCAGTTAAAATTCAATAACAAATGGAACAACCTGACGAAGTCCGAAAGTACGCTTGAAGCCAATTACAGTAAGACAATACAGTAAAGTGAAACAAAACTTGTACAGAATAACAATGCAGTCACACAGATAGTCGGAAAAATGGCCTGTAGTGTTTTAGGTAAACTACATACAGGTTTAAAATCAAGAGTCTGATGCATCTGAACAGGACAGTTTACAATCGATGTGTATCACCCGTTTCTAGTTATGGCAAAGAGACATGGACTTTAAATGCGAAAACCAATCACAAAAGGAGGGTTGCTGCCCAGACTATGAAGAAAACATGTAAAAAACATGCATACGCGTCGTTTGCTACCGGGATGCATGGAGTAGTCTAGGCGAGGCCTTTATCCCACATGGATGTCGAATGGCCCGCTACTGCACCTGAAGCTGGTCGTGGTCCTTACGTAAAGGAATGAATTTTCGTATTTCATCTATTCTATTAAACGTGCATACATTGTTACACACGGTACAACTCACGACCGTCATTTCGCGAACCCTCTAAACAGGTTGGTTCTATTCCTGGCGTCATTCACAAAACCTGTTCATTTGCGTAGGGCACGCGTTCACAGATTGGACACCTATCAGTAGCCGAAGTGGTGGTCGGTTCACTCTTAACGCTCGTTGTCTTCCGACACTTCCAAGTCTGTCTAGGTCCAGGTCGACCACGTTATTCTTTAACTGAAACCTCTCGTGTTCTCTCTAAACAACTCCACTCTCCTGACAGTTAAATCCTGATTTTCTCTCACTCACACACACACACACACACACACACACACACACACACACACATATATATATATATATATATATATATATATATATCTCGGAATATAGTATAGTAAAGTCGCCAATTATTATTACTACCTACATGGTCAGGGCTCAGTCCATCAAAAACCCTTAATGACAGGATAGTATCTAAACAAAGTTGCCGTTCAATATTCCACCATGGGCGGCTTACTCGAAACTCTGCAGAAAGACTCTCCTTATGAAAACCAACCACTACTCGTGTTTCTAAATTATTTTACGCGCTGCCACGATCAGTGTTGTAAAGCCAATACAGCAGAAATCTGTCCTCACTGTCTAACTGCGATATTCTGTGCGGATGACTGCCTTCGCACATAAATGGCTTGTTTACTTCAACCTAAGTCTACTTTGCCTCTTTTTCTTCGCTTATATCTTGCTAGCAGGACTATTTTCGACTATGAATTAGTTCAACTCACGTGTCCTTCAGTCCTGTCATTTAAAACGACCGAAAATTTGCAAACCCTTGTAGTGAAACGAGAAACTTTAAAAAAGTAAAAGCACAAAGGGAACATTGTGGCAGTAAGACGACTGAAATGTCAATAATGAAACCAGCTTATAACCTGTCAGGCAACTGATCAATGAAGAGAGTGCCCCCAACGTATTGATTTGTAACAGATACATTAATGGGTTCTCTTCCACCACGGACCGCATTCTACTGAGGAAAGTTTGTAACATCGCTCCCCGGATATCAATCCTACCGTCGCCTGACTTTTAAGCACCAACAATTACAGCGACACTTTCTCCGCCTAGCAATTTCACGATGTGCGCGTCGTTTTGGAAAGCGTCTTTCCGTCTACTGCCGGAGCGCTATGTTCTACTACCTAGATGACTGGACTGAAATTCCAAGAAATTATGGCTGTAATAATTTTCCGGAAAAGAAACCTTATCGAAAACGCGGAAATGGTATCCGCAAAAACGTTAAGGTGTCCGTATACACATTCTGAAACAATACTTAATAAAGATGTTCCTGTTTTCCGATATGCGCCAAGAAATTTTTCCTTCCTTCAATCTGCAACAAACTTTCACCGCGGTATTGTGTGTCCAGATTCATTCATGCTTTTGAATTTCAACCAATACATTAAGATTTCTTTAATCTTTCTGTTCGAAATAACTCTTTTAGTGACACTCTGTTCATTTCCCCTGTATTTGTGCATTTTAATAAAATGTTTTATCACTGCTACACAGCTATTCATTGAACCGTTTAACTGTCGTTTTATTTTGTCTATTTTCATTGTTAACGGTTAAAACTGAAGTTCTAGCCGATGGTGTATGTGTCATAGTGTCACACCTTTGGCACTAACAGAGTGGAGCAAATGGTCGCTCGAGATGTTGACATTCACTCAAGGGTGAAAACTGGAAGGACGGACAGTTAGTTAGTGAGTGAGTGAGTGAGTGAGTGAGAGAGAGAGAGAGAGAGAGAGAGAGAGAGAGAGCGAGAGCGCTATACTAACCCAAGTGTCGAGCAGTGTGCGGAAGCTGGAACGATCAACCACAATAAATTGTAGAAACAAAACTTGCGCGACCTTTCATTACCTGAAGAGCGGAAAGGTTTACACGAAAGGCTGTGTGTAGATAGCTTGGAAGAAGATAAGATTTTAACAATTCGCCTATGTCAAGCTAGCTGGAGACAACACTACTACTATTAACACGGAGATACTAAATTGTCTCAAACTGTGTTTCAGCTGCACAGGAAAAAGCTTCTATGCTCGAGTACCGAGTACTACGCTGCACTGCAAAAGTTGAACGAATGTGTATGTTGAGCCATTTGGCAACTCTGGTGTACCATTATGAACCGTTAGCAATACACCAATTCCAATGCCCAGCCTGAACGACAGCGGTGCAAGGCATCGGTTTTACTTTTTCTCACGCAAACCATTATTAACAAATCCGCTTCAAAAACAGCATACAGTATGGTTCAAATGGCTCTGAGCACTATGGGACCTAACTGCTGAGGTCATCAGTCCCCTAGAACTTAGAACTACTTAAACCTAACTAATCCAAGGACATCACCCACATCCATGCCCGAGGCAGGATTCGAACCTGCGACCGTAGCTGTCACGCGGTTCCAAACTGTAGCGCCTAGAACCGCTCGGCCACCCCGGCCGGCAGCGTACAGTATGTAAGACAATTAACTTTGCTTTTAATTCGCCTTATCAGGTTACCACAGTCACTCAATGTTTCACCAAATTTTAGGACTCAAGGAGGCCTTGTCACTAACCAGTACAATGTTTCAGTGTTTTCGTTATGTACGCTTGGCCCAACCAATACGCAGTCGGGGTCTTGACGACTCACTGTCTGCTCGAAACATCCGGCAGGAAACCCCACTTATGCAAATTACACAGCGTCACTCCCATCTTTATGCTGTTCAGCTAACGACGCATTACGAACAATACAGCTTGCCGCCAGTGTGTGCGTGAAGGGGTGGGAGGGGAGGGCGGGGGGAGAGCTGCATTCTCCAGTTGACGCCTTCTCTTTGCGAAGCTTCGCTCTTCTGACATTCTCTACACAATATGAAACTTTTTCAGCATCCTGTGCCTGTCTGCAAAGATACACACGTTGGACGACTAACTTACGCCTGCGATTAGCATGAAATTGCTTATATTTGCAGGCGATAACAGTATTAGCAGAATCTGACCATAGTTTTCAAAAACGCCATAGAAGGCATGGATAAGATATTCCAGGAACTTATCATACGAAAACAAATAAGAAGAAAATTGAAAACACAGTATGCAGTAAAGTGTTACTAAATGCGGGTGGAAAGAATCAAACAAGTCACCAGCTTTAAGCATATAGTTAGTACAATATTAGAGCATACTAATTTCTGACAGAATATTAACTGTAATTTCACAAACTTTAGTAGCACTCAATAGTAAAAGTACTAACATAGAACAAGATTACTTTAACGCGTCCCGCTAGCACGGGAAATTAATTTCTCGCTGTGGGGCGGAACGCGTATTTATGCTTCCTTTCTTCTAGCGACGCTGCTTTTCCTATTATTCGCCCTGGGACGGTGTTACTATCTAAATGCTCTAGGCTACTATTTTAATATACTGACCGTTTATTTTAAAAGTGCTGTAAGTTCATTCTTTAGAAAAACAATACAAAATGTAAAATTATTCGTGATGACTGGGTGTTGTGTGATGTCCTTAGGTTAGTTAGGTTTAAGTAGTTCTAAGTTCTAGGGGACTGATGACCATAGATGTTAAGTCCCATAGTGCTCAGAGCCATTTGAACCATTTTTGTAAAATTGTTTTTACACTAGATTAAAAACAAATTGTGTGAATTTCATTTGTTCAGTAAGCTCTCTCAGGGTAATACGAAAATTGTATTCACAGCTGTTCGTTGCACCTGGCTAATAGGTAATAAGTCATACGTTAGTGTTTTGCTGGCAATTTTTGGAGTCAAGTGTGAGCCACCGGTGGTAAGTACCACCCGATTGGGATCTAGTGCAAACCACATGTGGTACACGCCGGCGTGAACTGGCAAATACCAGGAAACAGTACTAAAAGAAATTTCGTTTCGGTTGTTTCCCTCTGTGGCTTGAAGAAAGACAATAGGGAAAGCAAAACAAGTTACAGAAGTTTGAAAAATGAGTCCTTAACACGCCATAAAAGATCGTTGTGGAGGACTGTCATGGAACAGGCTGACATATGGAATGGACACTTATGTGCATGATGTCCTTCAATACTTATAAACCTTAGCAGTAAACGCGAGAAAAGAAAGCACAACAGAGTCACTGTAGTACATCTAGCATCTAATACAGAAAATGACAATTTACTGTGAACTGAAGAGAAATGTGGAATATAGAGACGAATTGAGGACGGTGCATGGCAGTTGCCGGATTGAAACAATCGCATCAGAAATATTAATCCTGTTTCCCTGAGAACAAAACATTATACGCAGGATGGCCAGATTTTATGAGTGGCCGTCTGTCTACGTCGACATTTCAAAAGAGCACAGGGTTGTGCTATACTGTGTCCCAAAATGCAGAAATACGAAGATGCGCAGAGGGCTGAACTATGTACCATCTTCGGTGAGGTTGCATGTATGTACCCTGACAACAAACAAGTCACAATTGTCGCATCCGTGTTATTCTACAAACGAGGCCTTCTGATACGAGGTGGCGGGTATTAGAAGATTACGTGCAGTTTGTTTATTATAACAACAGATAACAAAGTTGTGCGAATGCAACACCATCTACTGATTGTTCACTAAGGCAAGTCACTTTTCATTCAGCAGTCTGACAAGGGGTGAAAGCGAAAAAAAATGGCTTCGCAAAATCCCAAATGAGAAGAGCATGCAGTAACTACTTTTATCTCCAAGAGGATCTACAGTTACTCAAATTCATCAGTTCTGCCTATCAGCTAGTGTGTCTACAGTGGTGAGTAAAAGGAGGACTACAAATGATGTCGAGGCAAACGGCTATTCGAATGTGCACGACAAGAGCGCAGTGTCATGACCACTGTCCAGACCTATGCCATTACGCAACATAAGGGCTAAAACATGCGACCTGATCGTGACTGGTATTCTGGCTAATGAATTTCCTCACATGAACGCACCACTATTTACACTATTATTGCAGAAAAGCACGAATTGTAAACTACACGCAATGAAGGTACAGGGAATCCTTGCCGACCAGTAAAAAGAAGGGCATGCGCCGCAGGGTTTTTGACCTCTACCGACAAGATGCAGACATTTATTTTAGCACATTTGTACGGGCGATTAAACGTTGATATCTTACACAAACGAAGGGAGTATTTACTCGAGTTGAAAAAGGAAGATTATAGTTTTCTAGAACGATCAACAACTGTTGATTTTAGGCAACATGGGAAAAGAATTACAGCTGGCGTCGACGCGATAATCAAAATCCTGCCACACACGGGCCGACCTGTCTTCCGAGACTGTGGTTGTTGCTCCCTCAAGCCTCCTTTACAAAATCCCATGAAAAATAAATCACAAGGGGGTAATATCGGGTTAGCTAGGAGACCACTTTAGCAGACATTGGCCTGCTGCTCCACCACGATCAATCCAACGATAGCAATGTTCAGATAAGCCCTAACATCACGGTGAAAATGTGAAGGTGCGCCATCTAAATGAAAGACAAGTTCTCTTATTCTGTTTGAAACAATGGCATCACCCAGTTCTGCAACATCCGGAGGCAGAACTCTAGTAGCAACGAATTCTTCAAGAAAAAAGGAAAAATTGAAAAACGGTCCATAAAGTTTCCTGTAAGACATGGCACAAAAAAACACTGACCTTCGGAGAATCTCGCTCGTCTTCAACATTGTTATGCGGGTTTTCGGTTCCCTAAGTCCTACAACTGTACCTGTTTACTTTCCCATTTTTATGAAATGTTGGCTCGTCCGAAAAACATTATCGAGTTCACAAAACCATCATCTTCCATATGCAATGCACAACTCGAATCGCTGGTCTTTTTCTTTAGGACGTAACTTTTGCACTCACTGTAGTCTGTATGGTTTCACGTTTAACGTTTTACGCAAAACATGCTACACATTCGTTGCTGATATTGCCAACTCACGTGAGGCTCTGCCCTATGCACATTTTTGCCGGACTCCTCGTGAAACCTTCTCTCACTCTTTCAATGTCATTTGCATGCACACCTGCCCAATTGCTTCTCTTCTTCTCAAACAAACACCCAGTTTCAACGAACTTCACATGCCAACTGTAGATTGCCTTCCTGGATGGTGCTGCTTTCTCGTACTTCATCCTAAATTTTTATTAGACATCTCTTGCGTTCTTTATTTTGTCAAGTTCTAGCCGCAGAAAGCCTTCTCAGTTCCAGAAAGCGTCATCTTTATTATGATACCGTCTAGCAACTACACAAGGAACTAAACGTCACATTTTTAATGAGGAAAAAACTTTGAAGTTTACTGTTTCAAATAATGTATATTGTTACTTTGTAATTCTACTCGTTCGGTTACAATAGATTTTTTAAAATTGTTCCCGGACTTTTTGAAACAGTAGAGGGTTGATACCTGGCCAAGTCAAGGGGGCAATACCGATGTCAATTCCGATCGGGAAATTTTGCAAATTTTTGACAGGTCACTACCCCATCTTGAACGGCTCAAGTTCAGAGAGCCGTCTGCTGATGTGTAGTCGAAGGAACTCCAGAACATACTGCCTTCTATTCCCCATCATTTAACTTCTGTTAACATCAGATCTGTACACGGCTAGGGGAACAGAGGTTCTATATCTTCACAGCCTGAGCCAAATCTGCAAGACCAAACAGAAGTGGGAACAGCCATAGAATGCAAGCAACTGGCTGCGGGGTGGAAACACTACTTATGTTCCGAGGCCACATCCCCCAACTTCTGTGACGGGAACTTACCAACATCTCTATTTTCCAATCTCTTTCCTCAAACTATCTTTTTACTTACATGTCTTCAGTTGTTCTGTGTATATCTTTTCGATTAAGCAGTAGCTGACCAAAACACTAACAATAATAGAACGAATGACAGTTCTTTTAAACTATCCAGTAACACTGTACACAAATGTGAATGAATTATTTTAATTATGATTGTTAGTTGTGTAACTGATGGAATATAAGATCCGTCAAGGTATCTAGAATGCGAGCCATGAAGTACATGCAGCAATAAATAAATAAATCTTTTTCCGTTGGAAAATTTTCGATTACACATCCTTCTCGACCTCGCGCTGACTGATTATTATTTCTTTTTGCCCCTGCCGCTGTCAGCTGGGTTGAAAGGTAAGTGCTTACACGTGAACGGCTATTACGTGTATACATGAGGTAGGTTGAATGGGGAAAAAAATCGTTCAAATGGCTCTGAGCACTATGGGACTTAACATCTGAGGGCATCAGTCCCCTAGAACTTAGAACTACTTAAACCTAACTAACCTAAGGACGTCACACACATCCATGCCCGAGGCAGGATTCGAACCTGCGACCGTAGCGGTCGCGCGGTTCCAGACTGAAGCGCCTAGAACCGCTCGGCCACAACGGCCGGCGGTTGAAGGGAAAACTAAACGCGTTAGTAAAAACTTTGTTCAAGAAATATAAATCATTTTTATAATAAACGTTCCATACTTTTTGACTACGTCTAATAAATGCCTGTTCTCCAATGTAAATGGCGCTTTTCGTCCTTAGAAGAAGTCACTGCTGTTTACCTTACAATGAATAAAATTCAAGAAATTAAATTTTTACTAAGCGGTTGCTGTACAACAGCGGTCTTGCAAGGACTTTGAAAAGCCATCAATAAGCGCCATAAATTAAATGGGTTCGTAGTGCACTCTGTGTATATTTACGGGAAGAACAAACTCCAGACAAAAGTTCTCGATGAAAACTAGTCTGAGGTATTTGATACCAGCGATTAGCACCCGATGAACATTATTTAAAAAGTAAGCTGTGTCACGAATCTGTTAAGCAATGAGATCACTTCGTATATTTCAGACTATGAGCCTCCCTCTACGTGCAAAACACACACACACACACACACACACACACACACACACACACACTAATCTGCGGAGATCAGACATGGGAAAGGGATGTTCGACAGAGAGAACATGTTTCGTCGCGAAATTTGACAAGGTGTCAAAATGATAACGTGGCTCTTTACGAATATATAGATTTCTCAGATTTCCTCGGAAAACATTGCTTTAAAAGGATAACAGTACAATCAATTTTACTTATTTTACTGATTCCGTACGTAACACTTCCTAACAATACGTAGACCCAATCAAGTTCGTATTAACAAATTTGTTACACTTTCACACTGAAACTTGCCATTGCGGCATTGCTTTTCCAAATTTATCTTTCAGGTTACGACAGCCCACAGCGGTCTTTATAACTGTTCAAATAATAATACGTTTCCCCAACGGAAGCTACTGACTTAGAATGACGATACTGACTCATCAGTGATTTTCGGGAGTAATCGCACGCACCCTCCGCGAATAAACCGAGTAACAACTTACTGCTGTCCTACCAGTCGACGGAAAACTTCTAAACTCATTTTTCTTTACATTAGCAAAACATTCAAAAGATTCTAGTGCGACTGAACTGCACGCGCCCATTCCGTCGCGAATTTAGTTCCTGCCAAGCAACTACGGGAGCAACGCACTCTCCTCGCCGCAGGTTCGTTCTTTCGCTCAATTTACTTTCACCTCTTGTCTTCAGGCATGGAATCCTGACCGCAAGACAGCTACATAATCACTAACTGGTAATACTTCCTGCTAACTCAGGAGTTACCGAGATTACTACTGCACATCCTCCGATACAACAGTTGTCATAAATGTCTCCAGTCAATTTGTTCATTCTTCAGTATGTGTATTTCTTTTTACGTATACGTGATTACTCTGCTATGCACAATAAAGTGCCTGGCAGTGGTTCAATAAGCCACCTTCAAATTGTCTCCCTACCGTTCCACTTTCGAACGGCGCGCGGGATAAACGAGCACTTAATTTTTTCTGTGCGAGCACTGATTTCTCTTTTTTTATAGTGATGATCATTTCTCCCTATGTAGGTGGGTGCCAACAGAATGTTTTCGCAATCGGAGGAGAAAACTGGTGATTGAAATTTCATGAGAAGATCCCGTCGCGACGAAAAACGCCTTTGTTTGAATGATTGCCACTCCAATTCACGTATCATGTATGTGGCACTATCTCCCCTGTTTCGCGATAGTACAAAACGAGCTGCTCTTCTTTGGACTTCCTTGACGTCATCCGTCAGTCCCACCTGATGCGGGTCCCACACCGCATAGCAGTATTCCAGAATATGGCGGACAAGCGTAGTGTAAGCAGTCTCTTTGGTAGACCTGTTGCACCTTCCAAGTGTACTGCCGATGAATCGCAGTCTTTGGTTTGCTCTACCCACAATATTATCTATGTGATCGTTTCAATTTAGGTTATCTGTAATTGTAATCCTTAAGTGTTTAGTTGAATTTACAGCCCCCAGATTTGTGTGACTTATCGCGTAATCGAAATTTAGCAGATTTCTTTTAGTACTCATGTGAATAACTTCCCACTTTTCCTTATTCAGGGTCAATTGCCACTTTTCGCACCACACAGATATCTTATCTAAATCATTTTGCAAGTCGTTTCGATCATCTGATGACTTTACAAGACGGTAAATGAGAGCATCACCTGCAAACAATCTAAGACGGCTACTCAGATTGTCCCCAATGTCGTTAATATATATCAGGAACAACAGACGGCCTATAACCCTTCCTTGAGGAACGCCGGATATTACTTCTGTTTTAGTCGATGACTTTCCGTCTATTACTACGAATTGTGATCTTTCTGACAGGAAATCACAAATCCAGTCGCACAACTGAGGCGATATTCCATTGGCACGCAGTTTGGTTAGAAGACACTTGTGAGTAACTGTGTCGAAAGCCTTCTCGAACTCTAAAAATATGTAATTAATTTGACATCCCCTGTCTATAGCACTTATTACTTCATGAGTGTAAAGAGCTAGTTGTGTTTCGCAAGAACGATATTTTCTGAATCCCTGCTGACTATGTGCCAATAAATCGTTTTCTTCGAGGTACTTCATAATGTTCGAACACAGTATATGTTCCAAAACCCTACTGCAAATCGACGTTAGTGATATAGGCCTGTAATTCAGCGGGTTACTCCTACTTCGCTTTTTGGGTATTGGTGTGACTTGAGCAATTTTCCAGTCTTTAGGTACGGATCTTTCTGTGAGCGGGTAGTTGTATATAATTACTAAATATGGAGCTATTTTATCAGCATACTCTGAGAGGAACCTGACTGGTATACAATCTGGACCGGAGGCCTTGCCTTTATTGCGCGATTTAAGCTACTTTGCTACACACAGGATATCTACTTCTATGTTTCTCATCTTAGCAGTTGTTCTTGGTTGGAATTCAGGAATATTTACTTCGTCTGCTTTGGTGAAGGAGTTTCGGAAAACCGTGTTTAATAACTCTGCTTTGGTGGGACTGTCATCAGTGACTTCACCGTTTTTATAGCGCCGTGAAGGTGTTGGTTGCGTCTTGCCACTGGTATGCTTTATGTATGACCAGAATCTGTTTGGGTTTTCTGTCAAGATTCCGAGACAGAGTTTCGTTGTGGAAATTACTAAAAGCATCTCGCACTGAAATACGAGCTATATTTCGAACTTCTGCAAAACTTTGCCAATCTTGGGGATTTTGCGTTCTTTTAAATTTGACATGCTTTTTTCGTTGCTTCTGCAACAGCGATCTGACCCGTTTTGTGTACCATGGGGGTTCAGTACCACCACTTATTAATTTATGTAGTATATATATATCTTAACTGCAGTCGATACAGTCTCTATCAGATCGAAAGGCGTGAAGACTCTCTTAAAAAGGCATTAAGAGCATTTTTATCAGATTTTTTAAATAGATATACTTTCCATTTCTTTTTGATGGTTGTAGGTGTTACGGTATTTCGCCTAGCAGCAACTGCCTTGTGGTCATTAATCCATGTATTCGTCACGATACTCACTATTTGTTCAGGATGTTGTTGCTAAGAGGTCAAGTATGCTTTCGCAATCATTTACGCTTCATGAACTAATTGTTCAAAATAATTTTCTAAGAAAGCAGTCAGTACAATTTCGGAGGACGTTTTATTACAACCGCCTGCTTTAAAGGTATAATTTTTCCAACATATCGAGGGTAGATTATAGTCACCACCGACTATAACTGTATGAGTATGTGACTTCTACAGGAAAACAGGTAGCAGTCGCAGTATATAAAAAGGAGAAGAGCGGAAACTTCCGGGAAGAAGTGTGCAAGTAGTTTTATTAACTCTCGCACCAATAACCATTATAACTTAGACTACTCAGTCCTCAGAAACATGGAATTACTCTTTCCGTTTCTCAAGTTAACGAGTAATAGTTTCCGTAAAATCAATGATCCAACATTTACATTTAGTTGGCCAGCTAAGTTAATCAAGACTTCCTTCAATGAACGTACCATCAAGTTCGTCAGGTCCTTTTTGGCAAACCCAATAAGCAAACGGTATACTCCTGTTCCAAAAGTATATCCGGTTTCCCAAACGCTCATTTATTTCAGTTTCCAGGAAGGGTTGCCTAACAGACCCGCAAAACTGTACGCCTTTATCTCTGAGATCAGTCTGCTGTGGAATTTGAGAACAAGGTTTACGCTCACGTACAATGGTGTCCAAAATTAAAGCAATAACCCGCTATTTCCCTGTCCTGTGTCTAATTCATGATATAATCATACAAATTTTCAACAGATGTCGGTGCGATTGTGTTCTACACGCAAGATGGCATTCCGGTCAACAGACAATCACGCCAACGATGAGGTCAGGTCACTTATCAGACGGGGCAGTGTTTCCCGAATAGTCCCGCATCTACAATCGCTGTGCACAGAATCCCAGACAGTACAGTAAGGCTCACACAAGTCGCCTAACAGACACTCTGCGGTGGAGGGCCATAGGAAGAATGGAAGCAGAACACTCCCGATGGCTTAATGTGAATATTCTGTTGTTTCTCGGCATGGCGACAGTTTAGAGAGACTGAAACTGTATTCCGAAGATCAGGGCAGGGCCGAACACGTGTGACGTCAGAAAGAGGATCGTTATTTGGTTGTACGGGCACGACGGTACTGCCTTAGTATTGCACGGCAACTGGCATCTCATCTCGCAGCATCTACTAGCTGTACTATATATCGAGGCAAACTGCATCGGCAGAGTGGCTTTGTTGTCGGAGACCTGCTGTATGTGTGCCTCCGACGTTTCTTCGCAGAAGGTAATGTCTACAGTGGAGTCGTCAACATGCTAGCTGGACTGTTGAGCAAGACGCCAATGTGCTTTTCACACAAGAGCCCAGATCTCGTCTAGACTCTAGATAGTGATTCTCGACAGATTCGCATCGGGAGGGAACGTGATCAAGATTTCGGGATCCAAATATTATGAGAAAAGAGCGATGTCGTGGAGGATCCCCAATGGTGTGGGCAGGGATTATTTTGGCCACTCGAACACCTCTTCAGGATACAGTACGGGTGAATCGACAAGGTTTAACTGCTGTCATGTATCGTGACCAGATCTTGGGACCACAAGTGCGGTTGTTGTGAGGTGCTGTTGGCCCAGACTTCACACTGATAATGCTCGACCTCATAGAGCACGAATGGTTGGTGTTTTCTGGGAAACGGAAGATATTGCACACATGCCGTGGCCAGTTTTCTCCCCCGAGTTGAATGCCATAGAGCATGTCTAGGATGCATTAGGGAGACTGGTTGCATCATGTCAGCATCTTGGAGAGTTCCAAAACTTGCGAGCAACTCTGCAGGAAGAATGGTCGTTATTGCCTCAGCATTAGATTGATGATATCATTGACAGTACGCCCCCTCGTTGCTGCCAGAGTGGTCGCACCCCATACTTAACACATTAACCAGTTGTCGGAATGTGTGTGTGTGTGTGTGTGTGTGTGTGTGTGTGTGTGTGTGTGTGTGTAAATCCGTTAAGCTGGCTAAAGGAAGGGCTTTTTTTGAAATGGTTTGCGTTCTGTATTCTCTACATAGTAAAGTAAAAACAATCACCTGTTTATAATGTTTTGTGGCAAAATACACGCAACCTTGCAAACTTTCCGCTTGTTGCTTTAATTTTGGACACCAGTGTATTTTGACACTTACGGAGACCAAAAATCTCTGTACGAATTGACATGTATTCCTCAAACAACCATCGTGTGGAACCTACCTCGCTCTCTTCGCACACCAATCCAGAAGGCAGTAGAGCCTTGGGCCTAGGTTGATGGGATGTTCCTCTTCTTCCAGAAGGCGTTCGAGACAGTTCCGCACTCTTGCATAAGGAGATGATGATGTTTGGTTTGAGGGGCGCTCAACAGCGTGGTTATCAGCGCCCGTACAATTATCCAATCTTTGCTCAGTCCAATTGCGCCACTTTCCTGGATGATGATGAAATGATGAGGACAACACAAACACCCAGTCATCTCGAGGCAGGTGAAAATCCCTGACCCCGCCGGGAATCGAACCCGGGACCCCGTGCTCGGGAAGCGAGAACGCTACCGCGAGACCACGAGCGGCGGACACTCTTGCATAAGGAATATCATACCAGCTTTGTCACTGTATTGAAAAGTTCCTAGCAAATAGAACACAACGTGTTATTTTTAACGCATAGAAATCTCCAGTAATAGAAGCAGCTTCAAGCAAGGGAGTATTATAATTTACATATTGTTTCTCAAGTCTACATTCCTATAACTCAACACATACTAATCGTACACGGATGAATGAGGTTATCATTAGAAAAGTCTTTTAAACGGCTTCCGACATTGGACACCGATTCTGCGCTATAAGTTACTATTTGTGGGAAATAGTAATATTAAGTGACTTAACTATCATATCTATATTTTACAAAGCTAATTTATTAATACCGAACAAAAGCCTCCCTTTTCATACCATATTACTATAAACACCATTTTTAAGTACGTATCAATTGGGTAACTTGTGTATGGTATTGCCAAAAATAATAACCGCGACCACTGCGGTAGTCCATTCTCTCTGCCCGTCGTACAACTTAACTTTTCGAAACGAATATCTTTTCCGAAACGAGAAACATATTTGTCATTGTTACCTTGAACCCTACTGCTACTGCGGCTATCGTGCTTATTGTAACTGAAAATGTTTAACGAGTTACACTTATCGGTTATGTCGCCCTACTGACAGTCCCTGATTTCTGCACGTCGTACAACCCGGGACAAATATTCGGAGTGCAACACACATTTTTGGACACACGAAAATGTAGGGCCTATCCACAAGTATCAAATTCGTGGTTAATATTTCAAGTCATTCGATTCATTTTTAAACATGTCTTCCCTTCATTCCCACAACTACACTTATTCCAAATACTATTACTGAAAAGTATAAAAGTGCTTAAGTTTCGCACGGGTCGTCTGGTTGGACCATTTGCTGTTCACAATCTACTTATAAATAGTATAGCGGACAACGTCGGATAATGCTGTTGTAAATAGTCATAACGGTGGGTAATTATAGCGAAATGCAAGGAGAACTTCAGGGGGCCAACGCTGCGATCAATGACTGGCAACTGACTCAACATACTAGTAAAACAAATGGAACATACTGCGCATAAGTAGGCGAAAAGGCCAACTGTTATATGATTACGCGATTTCAGAGCCATCATTGGAAGCAACCAAAGCTATTAAATAGCTGTGAACATGTGTATGGAGCGATTTAAATTGGAAAGACCACTTGAAACTGAAGTTAGGATAACAATTTATCCATTTCACTGGCTCCGTGGTCGTGTACTATTTTAAGAAATACAGCAAACAGCCACATTTTTGGCTAACTTTTATTTACGGGAATATTCGTTCCAGGCTTTCACACATCTTCAATTAGCCTAATACATAATCCAATCTTAAGCTGTGCATCGTTAAAACATCCGACTGCTGCAGCATCAAAACTGCTGTCGATATTTTAACGATTCACAACTGAAGATTGAAATAACACACAGAACTGGAAACATACTGTAAAAGCAAGGGATGCCAATGACAAACAACACAGTTCAACAAAGGCTAAGACAATACAAAAGAACCTCCGACAAATTCAGCAATGCAGAAATATACCAACTCACATGTGACTCCCGTCAAGCCCACTGCATAGGACAAACAAGCAGAAACTTCAGAAGAATGTAGACAGACCACATGAGACTACTGAAATCGAAACTTATCTATAAAAACTGGAACACACCAACAGTTTATACCGGAAACTAACAACAAGAGAAAATTATGACACATAGAAGGCTATAGTGAAAGGGAGAAACGTAATGAACGAAAACAACACTTAGCAAAACACATTCGTTTACCACCTTTACCACTATGAGAGAACAGACAAACACACACACACACACACACACACACACACACACACACACACAAACAAATAAATAAATAAGGGATAGAAGGAGTTGAACTCCCGCTACAATTCAAAGCCTTCACGCAATATGCGATACATTCTCGCGACGCACGAGAACAGGCAAGATGGTGTAATGTTTTGAATTACGACCAAGGTCCAAAAAGTACGATGTTTTCTGTTTGAAAGCAGCTGCAAACCGACCAATGAACTTGAGTACAAGACAAAATATGTAAAAACCTAGTGCGCATCAAAACGCAATCCCAACAGCATAATGCTGACATATATGAATTTACTTTTTCATATTTGTTTACAAACAGCCCCTCTCATACAGTTGCAAATGACATGCTGTGTGTCGAAGAAACGCCAACAAAAACAGAGAAAGTACGCCGGAAACAGTGGTAACAAACGTACAAATCATGCTGTGATTTAAAGTATATAAGGTATTATGGAACTATCCACAGAAAATTTCTGGAACCAAACAGTACACATGTAATACTGTTTTGTAGTGTTTATGACTGTGCTATGTTTTGCATGTGTTAGAATTGAAGAACCGACTGACGATGACTATATTCTCGCTTAAACTAGTTTGGGAGTAAATAAATAAAAAACGAAAGTAATTTGCATCAAGGCGGTCCCGCAATTCCATATTGTAATTGAGATATGTATTGTGCCCATTGAAGATGGGCGAGAGTCCGAAACGCGTAATGGCACAAATAAAAATACATAAAAATAGCTGGTTGCTGTATTTCTTAAAATAAACTTAAGAAGGGCAGAGGCCAGAAATATTGGAAGAATGCTCAGGAAGTGTAGTCCAACCACGAAGGTGGCAGCTTAGAAAATTTTAGTTGTATCGATACCGCCAGTGTCGCACGAACATAATTTGGACTGATAGAGGAAGTATGCAAAGCAGGGTAGCGCGTTTAGTCCCACGTTCTTTTAGTAATCGTGAAAGGGTCACGATGACGCTCTGTCAACTCCAGTTGCAGATGCTACATGAGAGGCGTGCGTGTTATGCTGTGACTTACTTTTAAAATTCCGGGAGTGTACGTTTCTAGATGAATCAACCAACATATTGCTTCTCCTTATGAATATCGCGTGAGAAGGCTGCGAAAATAAATTCAAAGGTCTTTGGTCTCACACGGAGGCTTACCTAAAGTAGTTCAGCACACCTTTCGCGACTGGCGCAGGGAAGGGGAGGGGAGGGGAGGAGACAATAGTACAAATTGCACCCTCCGCTACACACCATTAGGCAACGTGCAGAACAAATTTAGATCACCATGATATCTCCTGGACGTGATCAATTTTTTGTTCCGTGTCGTTACACAAGTTTTTGAGTTTTTGGCGTAGCAGCGGGGGGGGGGGGGGGGGAGAGAGAGAGAGAGAGAGAGAGAGAGAGAGAGAGCTGGAAGACAACGTTCTTCAGAGAAAAAGCTCATCAAAGACGAAACACAAGCTCATGCTCATGCGTATAGAAGCGGTCGTAGTTTATTTAGGAACGCCACGGAAAGTATCAGGATGGCTCCCTGATGCGCGCTGCGGGTCTTTTTGGCTCGGATGAAGCCGCGGAGACTTGTGGCCACTGATTGTGAACCAGCAGCTGCGGCTGTTAAATGCGCTGTGGAGCTGTACGGTCCCGCCCCTGCGCCGTCGTTAGTATGCGGCGTGCGAGGTCCCATAACGACCGCCTGGAGTCCCGTCCCTTCCACACACTGGCTGCTCTCTGGATTCCAGCGCTAGAAAGCGCCCGGGATTTCCCAGACTAACTGCGCAACCAAAAGATGCCGCCCCGCACGTACTTCTCCATACTGGCGAAGGCAAGCTGTACCGATCAAGAAGTTAAAGCAGAGGGAAAACGAACTAATTCAAGATCACTTTTTCTTCTCTTACTATATGAACCTTTTTACAATAATTGTTGCTCAATAATTATGCTTCTGCAATTCTCCACACCCTTGTGCCACCAATAAACATCGTCGGTAGTCGATGCCTCCATTACAGTATCTTCCTCCCGGACAAGTTTCATTTACTGTAGAATGAGATTTTCATTCTGCAGCGGAGAGTGCGCTGATATGAAACTTCCTGGCAGATTAAAACTGTGTGCCCGACCGAGACTCGAACTCGGGACCTTTGCCTTTCGCGGGCAAGTGCTCTACCATCTGAGCTACCGAAGCACGACTCACGCCCGGTACTCACAGCTTTACTTCTGCCAGTATCTCGTCTCCTACCTTCCAAACTTTACAGAAGCTCTCCTGTAAGGTGGAAGGTAGGAGACGAGATACTGGCAGAAGTAAACCTGTGAGTACCGGGCGTGAGTCGTGCTTCGGTAGCTCAGATGGTACAGCACTTGCACGCGAAAGGCAAATGTCCCGAGTTCGAGTCTCGGTCGGGCACACAGTTTTAATCTGCCAGGAAGTTTCATTTACTGTGTTTACATGTGGTTCGCAAATCTGTTTTTCGGAAACACATTTCCCAATACAGCTTCTGATTGGATTCTAATACTGACTCTGGAAATGTGGTAGCAGCAGCCTGTTTCCCTCTTGCACAGTCTATATAAACGCTCCAATATTTTTGAAACATGTTCAGGTTGTTAGTATCCGTTTTCTTTTTACAAAGGTCGACTAGTCTGGACGGAGTGAATTATTGTACAACAATGGAGAAGTAGAAATATTGGACTGAGCAAGAAATTATCGATCTCCTACATTTAACTGAAGGGAAACAACCGAAGTATCGACTATATCGTGACACAAAACAACTTCTTTTGAGAGCCTTTCGTGTAAGACAACTAACGATTGGAACACAGGTATTTGACCGGGATAGCAAAACCGATTCAGGTCTTAATCTGTCGACATGACAACGAAAAACTATTTTCGAAGTTTGGTTTTCGACTTCCGGAAGTTATGTCGCATGTAAACGTATCTAACTGCCATGTCTCACCAACTCGTCCCCAATAGTTGAGACATTAGTAGGCTTGTTTCTCTTGAAATGTCTGACACACCTACGTTCCCATACCTTCACTCTGCAGTTTACTATAACGTACCGCTGTAACCACAATCTTCCCAGTTCCTCAAGTCCTCATTTGACTCCAATGCAGCAATAGGTATCAAACGCATAATTTTAGGAATTAGGACTTCAGTTTTACATTATATTCAACCCTAGGATGCACGGTGCCGAAAACATACATGAATGCATATGCAGAGCCTCCAAGGCCCTGTCCTAATTTAAAATTTTCCTCTTTTCATATAATCATTCTTTGTAGTTAAATTTATATCTGTCAAATTTATTGAAAGATTCCTAAGATACAGTAACAGGATCTGGTGGCCCTGATTAACATTTTATTAATTTTTTTTTAAAAACTCTGAGTGAATTTTTATTAGTTACATCCATTTACATACAACAATAATTTAATTAATTCACTTATAAGTTGCAGTTTACATTTTATAACATTTATTACATCAATTTCTTCAATTAAAATATACTCATTATTCACAATATTATGTATATAGGCAATATTTTGACAAAACTTATTATCCATTGTTCACATAAAATTGCATTTTTCTTAGTTTTCAACATGTAACAAACAAGAAGCACAAAGAACGCCACTATGTTCCTTACAAATGTTGGTTTTACACTTAATACACATGATAGCACTTTTCCCGTGTTTATTATATGGCCAGTAAATGCATATTCTTTTTCCTGAAACAGGTAGTTGGTTCGGCAATATGACATCTTTTTGAACACCACATCTTTGCATGGTATCAACGATTTTCTTTGGAAGATTAGAGATCTGAATATGAAGTTCCATTAGTGGTCTTACCATTTCCTCTGCTAAATTTATTAGGATCAAACGCCTTTTATCCCTTCTTCCACTATGGTATGTCAGATGTTGGGCGGAAAATAAAACTTCACTGTTCATTGCTCCGACGTCCATCATATTCATCCATAATGCAAATGGCCATCTTCTTGTTTGTCTCTTGCAAGTGTAATAACGAATTTTCTGGTCCATTTGATCTACTCCACCCTTCGTAGAGTTATAGAAATTTATTATATCTGGTTTCTTTTTTCCATGAGTTTCATCAATGTTTCTGTCGTGATGCATTGTGCTAATGAGAACTACAGACTTTTTCTTTTTGGGAACATAACTCACCATTGTAATGTCACCTCCAAATACAAACAAAGACGAATGAATCGCTCTTGAGGCAGATGGTTTGATCTCATTAGGAATTTCTGGTTTATTTTGTTTGATTGTTCCCACCACTGTAATTTGCTTCTGAATCATCTCTTCTGCCAGCTGCACACTAGTAAAGAAGTTGTCAACAGTAATAGTTTTGAAGATCCTTCAATGCTTTTAGCAAGATCATTCACCACATTCAATCCAAGGGGCTTCCTTCCCGTGTAAACAAATTCCGTCTAAATCATATGCATATGTAGCATCACATAACCAAAATATTTTTATGCCATACTTGGCTGGTTTAGAGGGCATATTCTGGGTGAAGCTGCATCTTCCACGGAATGGGACTAGCTGTCAACTGTGAGCGAATCATTGGGAATCATTCTATTTCTACACTTGTCAAGAAATAGTTCCCATACATAGCGAACAGCTGCACGTTTGTCATCTGCAGATCGAGATTCACGGATACGCCTGTCATCAAATCTAATCATTCCCCTTATATCCTCGAATCTATTTAGTGACATGGTGGCCTTATATCCTTTCCATCCAAGAATAATTCTCTAATAGGGACATCCCAACTCTTCTCAACACCAGAAAGCAGTAAAAGACGAAGAAAACCCTCCCTTTCAGCAAGTGAAGCGTTTTTCCACGTTTTACCACGTAAAGCAGCCACTCTTCTGCCTTCAATATTTGTGCAGTTGATGATTTCCTCTAGTATTTTATTGGAGATGAAATAGTCCCAGGCATCCTTAGGTTTACAGGTTTTCAAACCACGGGCTGGTGCCTTCTTTACGATATTGTGGACAGGCGTACGAAAAGTTGCAGGAGGATCTAATTTCCAAATCGTTCCATTCCGACTAATGTATGTGTGGTCTTCTATACCTTTTGGTGGTGGTTCTTCATTTTCAGACCCTGATGAAGTAATATTATCGGAAAGATTGTCACCTGCCTCAATATTCACACCTGCTGGTTCATTGGCTGATTCTTTACTACTTGCATCTTCAAAAATATTTCCTTCCTCGCAAGAATCATCTTCTTCAAACCACTGAGCCAAACACTTTCAAAATTAGCTGCACTTGCATGTACTGACGCTCTTGCTTTGCGTGTCGAAGCCATAGCAAAAGGCGTGTCTTTCGAACAGCAGCTTGTGCAGCACTAAATGGGCCTTGAAGCAACGAACTACAGTAACAATGAGGCTGACAAGAGCAGAACAGGATAACAATACTATGCAATAATAAAAAGTTTGATCACAAAAAGATCAACAATACACCGACATTGCCAATATGTGAAAGTAGTGTGTATTATTTTTTAGTTATACTATTACTACTACAGCTATTGCTGCTGTTGGCACTCCTGTTGCTGGAAATACCACTACAGTTATTGTTGAATTAATAACTGCTCTCAAACAAATGTTGAAGACAATATAGGCTAAAGAACATGTGTGAGGGCTTCTGAAGCCCTACTTATGCATTCACAGGGGTAGACTTAATTGAAATATACAAAAAACTTAAAAAGGTATCTCGTTCAGACTTGATAGGAGGAATGTCACAGTGTTAGTGAAAGAGTACTGGAAAGTAGTTTGAAATCAAACAAAAATATTACAGAATTTTTTAAAAATGAAGACATACAAGGGCCTCGGAGGCCCTGTATATGCATCCTAGGGTTAAAATCACATTGTTTTTCTTGGAGATTCTTCTATGTGCGTATCTTCGAAGTCGTCCGTCCTCACATTCCATTAATGATAGTCTAATCACACTGAACGTCACGTCTAAATATTCCACAATGAATTGCAGCCGTTGCAGGCGCTTTAACGGGCGACAGAACGGAACGACACCAAGTTCAATATGAAGCAAGTTTTGACGTTGACGGGACAGTGGCGTCGACTGGTAACGTCCCAAATTAGCGAATTCTTGCCACGCTAACTCGTGTTACAATAGTGAACTTTGTGGTTTATACGCCTTCTAAATCTTTATCTTATTGCTTAACTTATTTTAGTGACATTAAGGAGGTTGCTCAGAGATCAATACTGAACATGAAAAATTAATTATGTTTTTCAATACCAAGAAAAAGAACACCGCCACGCTGCACGTACATAAGAACATACAGATACGTCCTACGAACCTTTTCTTTATGAAAATTTCTTGGAGAATGGAACTGTCAGCTTCGTTGAGAGATAAAGCGACAGTTTTAAATTATTTGGCAATTATTAAGAAACCAAGACGCACAGGATTCTACAAATAAGCGGACTATATTGCCTTCTAAATATTTAATCGAGCCAATGAATGTATAATTTCGAAATGTTTGTACCACACTCTTCCTATTCTTCCAGTTCTTAGGTGTGTGTAGTCGAGGCCCATATGCTAAGACCTTTGTCACGCACATCCGTTCAAATGGCTCTGAGCACTATGGGACTTAACATCGATGGTCATCAGTCCCCTAGAACTTAGAACTACTTAAACCTAACTAACCTAAGGACAGCACACAACACCCAGCCATCACGAGGCAGAGAAAATCCCTGACCCCGCCGGGAATCGAACCCGGGAACCCGGGCGTGGGAAGCGAGAACGCTACCGCACGACCACGAGATGCGGGCCGCACATCCGTAATTAATGTTGTTCCGCTACATTAAATTCTACTTTACCGAGTGATGCGAAGTGACGTGGTGTTGACGTTGCGTGAAGTGACTAGAGGTTCAAGTGCAATGTGAATCTGCTTTAATACCCTATTATTACCAGAATTATTTCAGAAGTTCTATTTTGTCGACGCTAATTCTAACGTTTTGGTTGTTATTCTTGAGCCTGCTGCGGTTTCACTACCCGTTTTGTTTTGTTTTCTTTATTATTATTATTATTATTATTATTTTTTTTTTTTTTTTTTTTTGTTTACGCGAGAAAAGTTGAATATGTTACTCAGGCTGCACGCGCCCTTCTTGCTTCCTGACAAGGATAATGGCAATGGCTAAATGTAATACTGGTATGTTTCTTCTTGCAATTTTGCTTCTATCGTGAACTTTTTATTTACGCGTCCTGCATCGTATCTTCAGTGTATAATTAAGAAAGCCGAGTTGAAAACTATCCCATTTTGTGTGTGTGTGTGTGTGTGTGTGTGTGTGTGTGTGTGTGTGTGTGTGTGTGTGTGTTGGGGGGGGGGGGGGGGGGGAAGAGGATGCAGTGGTTATTTTGAAGAGAAATTGCAGCGGAGAGCACTATGGGTAATTACTTCGAATGTGTGACCAGGAGCTCTCTTTGGGCACTCACTGTGGTTGAAATTAAGTATTCGGCTGTTTATTATTTTGAAACAGCGTGTTTCCCCACATCACCTGTTTCGGAAACTCCGTTCAAAACCTGTCGGCAGGCACAGTTCACATCTTTATTTACTCACTGCCACATGGCGACGTCCATTTTACTTGCTACTTTGTGTACGAACCTCCTCCCCCCCCCCCCCAAAAAAAAAAAAACAAGCGGCTAACATTGTAACATTTCTGGCTTATTCAGCCATCATATTAGCCTCCAGGAAGCTATTCGCAGGGCAGTGGAGATGCAAGAAGCATAGAGATGACGCAATGTGGGACCGGTGACAGATGTTAGATTCGGTACCATTCTCGTAAGAAAGACCGCCTGCATGATGCTGCTGCTCAGTGATTGCTGTGTTCGGCGGTAGGGCGCCAAAACGTTAAACTTTAGTTGCAATTACTAATTAAACCTGTCATTCAAATTACTTCATTTTTTTAAAATAAACCTCTCTCAACAGCCAGCTATCAATCAGTCATTTCAAAATTATTAAAATCAAAGTATTACTAAAACAAAAGACTGACGATATTACTGCCGATGCACTTCGGTGGCGTTCGGGTCACGCCTTGCTGGCTTGGCGCGCGAAGTGTCTCGGGCAGTCCAGCTCTCCACTTGTGACCGTTCCAGTACATAGACATCATGTCTGTTATAGCAGTATTTGTTTCATGCAATTTTATTTACTACAGTTCCGGCCGTCGCTAGGTACAGACATGTTGTCTGTAATAGCTCTCAATTACTTTACACTAAATTATCGGAAGTTTACGTCCACAGTTGTTGGATGCGACCATAATCAACTACGGAACGAGAGAGAGTGAATTCCGGGGTGTCTAATAACTGTGTAACCTAACAGCTATTTTGATTCAAAACTTTTCGTAAGTTTAATTTACAAACAGTTTGATTCAAATACGACCCCTATTTAAATTTATATCCTCGTGAAGATAATAATCATAGTGGAAAAAGTGGAGGCTTTCTGGCATTTATTTAGTAACTAGTTTTCATTATTCAATATAGCAGAACAGGCCGAAGAAACAAAAGGCCAAATGGCGAGTTTAGCGTCGTCCTGCTTTTTTCTTAATTTCAAAGGAGAAAGAACAAAAAAAAGGGGCGAAAAAAATATTGCGTAGTTTCTCTTCCATAGTCGCCTTACATGAAGCCCAAGGGGCAACTTCAGTGCCACTGTGGACGACAGCGAGACCCCCCGACAAAGAACGAGACCACCCCGTGTCCTGACACAGTGTCATCTTTTTATCCTAAATACCGAACGATCGTTGTAGATAAACACACTGTGCTTGGGCTGCAGAAGATCGCCACCCACTAGAAGACTTCGAAAACACTTCAAAATCATCTAAAACACAAAACAAAAATGTGAAGGTGACATAGGACCTGGGAGTCTAACCGTATAAGCTTCCACCCTGACCCGCAAGATGAGAACGAACCACGTGGCCAGCCAAAGGAGTCGCCCATATCACGTCGTAGGTCTTCCACCTGTAGATTCAGCGAATAGCAGGAGCCCGGAGCACCCATCCTATCACAGTCTTCAGACGCACTTCGTGCGATTTCGGTGTATATAGAGAAGCTCAACCATTCCCTAAGACAGCGGTGAACAGGCACAAATTCTGGGTGTTCAAAGACTACGCATGCCTTCGTGGTGTGTGTCGTCTTTTCAAAAAGCTACAATGTGAATGTTTTGATATGGGAGCATTATCTAATGCTGTGACCGCTCCCCTCCCAATATTCCGGTTCTTTAAAGAATACAACTCCAATTCACAAAACCTCTCCGAACGTCTGATTACTTTAGAAATGAGGTAATGTGTTACACATTTGACGAGAAGCATGTAAAAGATTATGGTTGAAGACGAAAAGCCCTAATTATGTCGGTTTTACTTGCTTCAGATCATGAAATGTATCAGTGCGATTTCGGTAATTTTTGAACCCTTTTAAGATAAGCTTTTTTTTTTATTCATTTCAATGTTTATGACATTATACCTCCTGATTTGTGTGTCATAATACGCCATAATTTTTGCAGGTACGTATAGTGGTGTATGTGACGACTGTCTGCAAAATGTGTTCTGAATAACGTTAGTAGTGAAGTAGTAATAAATAAACCGTATCTGATTTTGTAATTTTACTGCATGAACAGCGAAAATATAGTAAGCGTTAACCTTTTTTCTTTTCATCATTTTGGGGAGGGTGTCAGCGATAAAAAGTTTCTGAACAGGTTGGAAACTGTATGTAAAGTTTGTCGAAAGTTGTTAATTGTTGTCATTCTCAAATACTGAATTACTTCATAAATGGTACGCACTGACGCTGGTAAAACCAAAGATCACATAAGCATAACTACTGCACTTTCCAGTTTTATTCCATTGACGGAATAAATAGCTCTTACAGGGTTGCCTCCAATTCTTGCAGGCTCAATTGTTTTTCTCAAGTGTTTACGTAAATTGACTATAATCACACAAAAAGCAATTGCTATAAAGATAAATCAGTTAAAATCAAGTAAGTTCACACACAACAGCGCTGCACAAACTACATACAGACTACTGGCACTGCAGACCGCTCGATTCGTCAGAACGCACCAGATATTTTCAACATTTCACAGTAAGAAGGAATGGTCAACTTCAAAATGCACCAGGACAAGATTTACGCGAAAATCTGTAATGAATGGACACCGGCACATTGGATCCGGACAAAGAAACAGACAGAGGTGGCCTCCCGGTTAACTGTTTGCGTTCCTTTTGTTCACATACTGTGGTTTAAATTTTTGGAAACAGTTTCTCCATACAGGAAGTGAACCAAAGATCACGAGAAGCAACGACCGGCGACGATACATAGTCCTTATTATGTACTTTTAGGAAAGGGTCCGCCACACGCAACTACGGTCTCCAACTGCTTAAGACACTAAAAGGGTTGTATTAAGTACTACGTGCAGATTAAAATTACATATGGGATTGGTCACGCCTACATGCACACTTGACTGCAGATGAGCATAGGACTCTTCTCTTCATGCATGAAGGGTGCCAATTAGCATCCCACAAATTTTGATACGACGAAAGCCGAAAATCACTATCTCTCTATCACAACATTCGTAAAACGGATTCCTTCGAACTGGACTAGGTAGCTGCACTGCATCGTCTTTCCACGTTGAACTATGACTGAGGAATATACAGGGTGGGGCAAATAAAAGTGGCCCGGACAAGTGGATAGTATTGTACATGAATGGAGGAGAAAAATATCTGCTTCCATCAGGACGGAGCAACTGCCCATACAGTGGGCCGAACCTTGAAGCATATTTACACGGTCTTCACGCCTCACAGAGTTGCTAGCATAGGTCAGTCTGGTCGCGGCCCTAGCTGGACACCCAGGTCACCTAAACTGTCAGTGTACAATTACTTTATGTGGGGAGTCCTCAAGCCTACGGTGTATCTTCAAGAAATGCAGCAGCCAAGAGATGAATGGTTGTCACTTTCAACATCTGCTATTGTCAGGTTATCAGCGTATTTCCTTTCCTCTGCTATGTTTCACCCTGGAACTCTGTTCTCCGGGCCACTTTTATTTACCTCACACTGTACAATATTTTCTCGATGATTTTCTACAGCCTTGCGCTGGAGTAATAAGTGGTGGCTGTGTCCTAAAAGACAACGCTGGACTAGCTAGGGCTTCGCTTGTAGACGAATATCTTCCACAGCAAATAATTCAGCGCATGGAGTGGCCACCCGTACATCCTGGTCTCAGTTTACGAAATGTTTGGTACACTGTTGGCAGGAATGTTACCACACACAATTACGCCCCCGAGACCCGCCGGATTTTCAAGAATAATGTCTGTCAGTTCCTGAGTAGTTCACACTCGCCTTCTCTCTCGCCAATAGCATAGCTGGTAGCTTGTCCACGATTGTCAACACGTTCGGTTGACTGTCGTCTGCGGCTTTCTACTCTTCCCATCGTTGCATCTACAATCAAGAAGTATTCAAAGTTTTAATTATCACGTCGAAAAAATAAAGTTGGCTAATTAATGTTTTGTTTATTTGCTGTTAGAGCTCGAGCAATTACCATGAGACAGGCGCAGAAACGCATCCCGTGAGCTTTAGCTGAACTCATATTGTTCCAAAGAGAGGGGTACCTCAGGTGACAATCGCCTGCCAACCTGCACACTTTGCTTGCCATCTCTTCATCACAGTGCGGTTCTAGGCGCCACAGTCTGGAACCGCGCAACCGCTACGGTCGCAGGTTCGAATCTTGCCTCGGGCAAGGTTAGTTAGGTTTAAGTAGTTCTAAGTTCTAGGAGACTGATGACCTCAGAAGTTGAGTCCCATAGTGCTCAGAGCCATTTGAACCATTTTTTTTTCTTCACCACATAGCATGGCTCATTTGTCTCCACGCCCCATAAGTATAAAGAAAGTTATCATCATCATCATCATCATCATCATCATCATCATCATCATCATCATACATGCATGTATGATTATCTGCAATGCCATTAAATTTGACAGAAGAGGCAATTGAGGAAGCAAAAAACTCATTAAAGCTTGTTGAGACGGTTCTAGGAACCGCTGGCTATTACTGTCGCCCAATACGGAGAATACACAAGGAAGAGGAAGACATAGTTGTGTACAAGTACTTCCCAAGGCTTCACAACTTTCAAAAGACGTGGAAGATGGAGAAGCATTCGAGTACTTAATTTTTCTGTAATATTTCCGAAAAGGTTACCAGGGGATTGGCAATTTCCACGCGACTCATGTTTTTTCTTTGTCAGTACCATCGAAAGCGACACTCGACAGCTACGTTACATTCTTTATCCTTTTTTTATATGAGATTTCCTCGGCAGCATGTGGTTACTCTTGTTTCGCTTTCGTTGATCCTTCGTTTATGTTACTACTTCTTTTCCGCTACTCTAGTAAAAAACTATCAATAAAAAAACAACTACAGTATTTGTCGAATTAATACTGGCATAATCTGTTAATACGATCATTATGCAGAGTCACTAGCTGTGTTTTATAAGTTATGTAGGATATAGGCCTACGTTTTGGATAAGCTTCCGTTCAGTATTTACTGCGCAACAGCATTGTACCAACATACTGCGGCGAAGTGCGGGACCAAAAACAGCACAATATTGCTGCGCAATATTTATGCCCGGGTTGCGGCAGTTAGAACTCTGCCTTCATTGCGAACACGTCGGCCCTCGATGATATAGAACTCTATATGTTGCAACTGAACTGCTTTCCATGCAAACCACGAGCAGAAATTACGCAGAATGGACGAAATAAGCCTTAAAAGCTTCCAGTGAACATTTGAATTGACCAAGTGCCCTTCGACTGCAGCATAGATTCATACTCGACAACGATAACTAACTACAAGTTGAACAATTTCACTGTGTAATTAATAGTGTACTTCAGCTGTTTTCTATACATTTCTCTACTATAACAACGGATGCAAACGAAATAAAACAATTATTTACTGACTGCTGATTGACAGCTTACACGGTGGTCTGTCCACAGTGTGACAACTGGTTCAAAGAAATTTGCTCACTGGATAGCTGACTGACCTCATCTGACAATTTTGAAAACTGCTACAAGTAAAATCAACATTTCTGCCTACTGTCATGAGACCATGATCTTCACTTTTCCCTGTTATTGCTGACACCGAGGTATTTGGCATTTTCTAAACAGTCAGAATTTCGTCTCTCAAAGTACCGCGTGGTGCCTTAATATAAGTCCTCCAAAATTGTCCCCGATGTTTTGTCGTTCTCCTTTTTCAGTTCACTGCGAGAACGCGCTCCAAGTGAATGGAATTTCTCTCGGTCTCGGCAGAAACTGCCGTTTATCGCGCAATTGTACCATTAGACGGTACAAGGCACTGAGTGGGAGTCAATACTTTTAAAGCTCTGCAATATTCTTCAATATATTGCACAATCCGTCACTACCAATTCTTAGACAATATTGTTGCCCTTTAATGGGGGATACCACGTTAGGAGACTGTTTGACACATTTTTTGGGAGGGAAGAATTAATTAGAATTTAATCAAATTTTGACATAATTTCATTCATATTTCGAACGGTTTAAGTGAATTTTTTGAATAATTTCAGCCAAAAATAACAAAGTTACGCTGTGATGTCCGCTGAATGTTGTGAGTTTCTCCAATTGCGTGCAATGTAGCCATTCCGATTTTCATCTGAAATCAAAAAGGTTTTGGTTTTACATTAATAACTTATTTTCTAAGAATATGAACCTCAATGCAGATGAAAATAATAAAAATTTTGCACGCGTTGGAACAATTTACTTCGATTTTCACGATTTTTCCCTCTATGCAAAGAAAAATATCCTTAAAAATCGCTATATTATCTCACAAATTGGTTCATATAATTCTTAATTTTATAAAGAATCATACTATCAATTTTCATAATGATCGGTCCTATACTTTTGTGTTAGACTGCACGCAAATGTGAAAAAGAGTCATTTCGAGATAAACGCGTTTGAAAAATAAATTCTCGGGAACTAGGAATTCAAGGAAGTTAACAATAATGTAAACTGCTTGCCGATTAACCTGCGATTCCAGAACCATATAGTAATCCTTTTTCTTCCTCATAGGCTTCGTTTTGCACTTGCAGCAGTGTTTCCGATCTTGCCGACCTTCCCTCGACTCCGATGAGCTACGTCGATTCTGCCGACTCACGCACTGATTATCCATTTGTTCGGCATAATTGAAGCTTTGCGTGCCTACTACAATTCCTACCTCGTTCATGACCATCAGAAGGGGTGAATTTCCTTCACTGAATAAGCCCGCTGCTAAATACGATGTCAATTCAACGACTGCAACTGCTAGGAGCTAATCGCCAAATAGTGGAATTAGAACTTTCATTCGCATTTTGTGTGTGGCCCCCTTAACTGCCCTTACCGCTCGGTGTTCGTTCGCAACGGATCCTCCTCCTCCACCACCACCACCGCACCTAGCAGAGTAGAACAATGGCTGCGGGAAGATGGGAAATTCACAAGCGATAGAGCAAACTGTGGTGCTCATGGTGATCCAAGAAGGTGGCGCTCTGTTGTACTGGAAGATGAAGTGCGCCATGAAGTTGAAGGGAACCAATCCAAGGGTACTCTACCCACAGCACGTGACTTGTCTGTCTGGCGTGTTCTTGCATGAAAATCAACTTCACCCATATCATCCTCAAAATGTATAAGCCATGGTCTCTGCGTATTCTGTGCCTCGTGTCAATATCTGTATTTGGTTTTTACACTGTTATGTGGATTTTACTCGTTTCTAAGATGAATTTTGTGCACCGACAAAGGGTGTTTCAACAGGGAAGGTGTTTTGAATGCTCGAAATACCGACATTTGGGATCAATAAAATCCCAAAGTCACGTGTACACGATGATTTCGGCGCATCTTCAGCATCACTGTCTAAGCAGGTATCTCGATGGTCGTGTGATTGGACCATACATCCTTCCTCCACAACTAACGGGTGCCAGGTACTTGATAATCCTGCAACAAGCGCTGGCAGAGTTTTTGGAAGATGTGCCAGTGGATATTCGGCACGAATTGTGGTTCCAGGATTATGGCGCGGCAGTACATTTTGCACATCGCGTCCGAAACCATCTGAACGTGGTCTACGGAAACAGGTGGATCGGTCCAGATGAACCACAAGCTTTGTCACCAAGATCCTCAGATATACCCCCTTTGGACTTTTTTTGTTGGGCCACATGAAGAGTATCGTTTAAGTGACACCTGTCCAGTCGGAGGAAGATGTGATTGGACGGATTATGGCAGCAGCAGAAGTGACTAACCATACAACACGCATGTTGGACAGAGTTTATTCGAAATTTCTGTGCAGATACACTGTGTGCACCCAACTAAGTGATAGTTATATCAAACAGCTGTTGTAATATCACAGTAAATAGGTATGAAATCTGTACATCTTGTTTTCCTTGTAGCATGGAAATGAACCCTTTCCGGACATGGGTTCTTAAGTAAAACTTAATTTACTACGTCCTTTCTACAACCTCTAGAAGTGTGTAACATGAACTGAGAAATACCCTGTAGAGAATCCATCGTTGCAGCTTGATTTTTAATTAAAGCACTTTGACCACCCCTCGTAATTAGCCTCATATGCCAGTTTGCAACTATGTGGCCGCCGACACGTTTGAGCGTCACTGCAGCTGTTTGACAGCTGGCGACCACGTGCTTGTGGGACATTCATTACGGGAGAGCAGATGGCACCGGCGGCCAAATGCTGACTCGTAAACTGCTGCGGCCGACCGCGTTCCGGCGGCGCCGCATCAGCTGCTGCTGCTACTGCGTGCCTTGCCCCAAATAACTGGCATGCCTTCCCGGGCCCAGCGCTTCCCTCACAATTCTGCCCGGAGGCTGCTGCGTTTAATAACCACGCTACGTGCCCGAGCTCTCAACGCGAGCGGCAGGCACAAAGGCGTTACATTCAACACTTGTAAATTCCAGCGATGAAGAGACTACGAAGGAAGAGGTCGCACTAGTTCCAATCGATAATTTCCTCCCTCCACCCCCCCCCCCCCAACTGATTTCCACCGGCACCATTATAAAGTATCTTTCGCTCGCCGATATTTACAGCTACACACACACACACACACACACACACACACACACACACACACTACGTAAACGACCATGCAATGCATGGCGGAGGATACCTCGTATCATTATTAGACATTTCCTTTCCTGCTCCACTACCAAATGGAGCGGAGGAAAAACGACTTTGTATGCTTCGGTACGAGCCCTCATCTCTCTTAACTTGGCTTTACGGTGCTTACGTGAGATGTATGTTGGCACCAGTAGAATCGTTCTGTTTTCAATGGCAAATGCCAGTTCTCTTTCGCAACGTTTCGCGAAAGGAACGTCTTATTCCCTCCAGAGCCGGCCGGTGTGGCCGTGCGGTTAAAGGCACTTCAGTCTGGAACCGCGTGACCGCTACGGTCGCAGGTTCGAATCCTGCCTCGGGCATGGATGTGTGTGATGTCCTTAGGTTAGTTAGGTTTAATTAGTTCTAAGTTATAGGCAACTGATGACCTCAGAAGTTAAGTCGCATAGTGCTCAGAGCCATTTGAACAATTTATTCCCTCCAGAGATTCTCATTCGAGTTTACGAAGCATTTCCGTAATATTCACTTGTTGATCGGAACTACTGTCAAGAAATCTAAGGAGGCCTCTGGTTTGCTTCGCTGTCTTCCTTAAATCAGACCTGGTGGGAATCCCCAACAATCGAGCAATATTTATGAATTGGTCGCGCCAGTGTTATTTGAGCAGTCTGCTTCATAAATAACGGACGCTTTTCTAGAGTTATGCCAATAAACGAAAGTTGACCATTCATCCTCCCCACAACCTAGCTTACGTGCTCGTTCTACTTCACGTCGATTTTCAACGTGGCAATTTCAAAGCAAACAGCTAATACGCTATTCGAACATTATAGGGTTGTTTATCCTATTTCTCTGCATTACCCTACATAGGTAGAGGTTATCTCCGGACAACCTTATGAAATCTGGTGCGGTAGATCACAGTCGCCGCAGTCGAAGGAGGCTACATGTGATTTTGAGAGGACATTTCTGTCCGAACGCATTCTGGGATACTCCCCTTTACTGGGATTTTGGGGAGAGCGGAGAGGTTAATTTTTGTCCAGATCTGAGCTTACAAGGAGGGATCAGAAAATGCGACTCGCCGAGTGACGAGCTTCAGCATACTAATCGAGATGCAGTCGCAATTAACTTCAGTAAGAGTTTCGGTCACCCCACTTTTTTTTTTTTTTAAGGAAAACCTAGGTCCATGATAATACCTCAGGATCTTTCTTACCTGGTGGAATCTTAAGAACTCTCAAAAATAAGGACATTTTATTTATGCATATTAAGCCTGATAGCTTCCAAGAAATCTAAGAATTTGTGATTAAAGTTGAGGAGCAAAATCCTTGCTGGAAGAGATGCTGATCGAGAGAGAGACGTACAGCCTCCCACCATATCACTGTCAAATTCCATGCGAGTGGAATCGCATCACACTTCCATTTTGCTCTCTGAAGTGACGGTCCAAAGCAGGATCTTTAAAAAACAAGTTCATTTCCGTATCATATTGTGTGGAAGATTGACTGTGTGTGTATGACTTCGTCCGGTACGCTCCGTGAGGATTTCTTTCCTCCTTCCCATGCTTCTATGATACTGTCGCACGCAATGTGAAGGGTTACCGCGACGCGAAGAAAATAGTCTCACACAAAGGGAACTTGGGACTGGCCCTCTTCTTAAGTATCTTCAATGTTTCGGAGCGCTGCCAAGCATAAAACACTAATAGCTTATCAACTGCAGAAAGCAGTAGGACTGTAATAGTAAAGTCGCTGGTTTGAACCTCGCTAGTAGTCTGTTCTTTTTACTTTGATTTAAAGTCCACATTTATTTTATTACAAAATGGAAACAATTTTTACTGACACACAGTATTTTTAATAAATCGGTACGGAAGTTCGAGTATTCACAGTAGATGACAATTTTATACAGAAATGTGCAACATCAAATAAATGACAAAATACTTAGTTTCTAGTGATTTTTCAGTATAACTGATGAAACTTTTTTTCATTTAACGAAACGGCATTTCACACGCCTTTACCAGATTTTAATTTATTTTCATATGACCTGTAATTAAATACAAAAAGTGTTATTTTTATTAAAATATGATTCAGTATTTGTTAATTACATTTTCATGTGTTACAGGTAGAGAGCACGTCTTGACTATAGACAGCAGGTTTAAATAGATGTAGTTTGCAGTAGTTACAGAAATTAAGAGGCTTGCACAGGATATACAAGCGTGCAGTAACAAATCTTTGGACTGAAGACGACGACGACGACGACGACGACGACGACAACAACAACAACAACAACAACAACAACAACAACACAGAGACACAGACTCCCTCCAGGTCCGTGTAGCAAGCGTTTCTTCGTCTACAGTGGTGCAGTTACGAGGGTTGGAACTTTAATAGTGGCAACTACTTATTTACAAATTATAGAAAATTGATACATGTATCAAAGTTTTACTGTGTATCACAGTAGTCACCGGCATTGTGTATAGTCCATTGCCAGCGATGTAGAAGTCGTAGGATATCCTCAGCAGCGCTAATTGTGTTGATAGTTTGAGTGGAGCGGTCTATTGCCCGTTGAATCTGTAACAGTTCTGAAGCGAATGGCAAAGAGTAGTTCCTTCATCTTAGGAATCAAACTGAAGCCACGAGCGCTTAAGTCCGGAGAGTGTGGTGAGTGGTACAGCACTTCCCAGCCGCATCGATCGAACAAATCAGTCACAACTTGCGCCTTAAGTGCCCGAGCACTTTCCTGCAAACTGACAACCAAGTCGAGAAGAATGTGTCGCCGCTTTTTTCTTTCAGCTAGTCGGAGGTTGTGTTCCAAAAATGAACAGCCTAGAGAAAGATGCGATGACGCTTTTCGCAGGACCCGCCCATCATTTAGCAGGAAGATTCTTGGGCGCACATAGGGCAAGTTGTGACCAATTTGTTCGATCTGTGGGGGTGGGAAGTGCTATATCAAATACCACATTCCATGGACTCGAGTTCTTGTGACTTCAACTTGATTCCTAAGTTGGAGGTGGCAGTTCATGGCATTCTCTACAGAACTATCACACAGATTCGGCGGCTAATGGATCGCTCCACTCGAACTATCAACACAATAAGGGTATCCTACAACATCCACTTCGCTGACATCGGATTAAGCACAATGCTGGTCACTATTCTGAAGGACAGTAGAACTTTGAAACCTATATCTACGTTGTACAAGTTATAAATAATAATTTGCCAGTATTAAAGTTACAACCATCGCCCATCGCACATTGCGTAATGTGCGCCTAGTGTCTGTGGCGCATGGGCTGTGGTAGTAGACTTGTTTTAGCGAATGCACGCAGCTATCAAACGAAGAAGCTTTACGCGCACACACACACACACACACACACACACACACACACACACACACACACACACACACACAGAGAGAGAGAGAGAGAGAGAGAGAGAGAGAGAGAGAGAGAGAGAGAGAGAGAGAGATACTTTGGCGGTCTTCCACCCCTACAGTTTACAGAAAGTTGTGTTCACTTTCTACGGAGACGCCAGGTCGAGAAAGTTGTCTGACATCCCATCGACAGTCTGTTCGTGAACAGCCCTGCTTATGCGGGCCGAATATGAGTGGCTGGCGGGATCGGCGCCAAACCAACTTCCAAGCACGTTCCTGCCGACAGAAAACGTTGCGTCTCGAGAGGCAAACAACTTCGGCCCGTGTCGATGAGTTCCCTTGTAGCTCTTTCAGTGGCCGCACAAACACGCGTTGAAGAAGTGAAGTTGCTCTCCGCAGCACACAGCTCACTACGCATATCTTCGAACTCTGGGCAAACAAATTCCCAATGGCTCCAACTCTTCTAGATTTTACTTTGTATTATCCATTATCCGAAGCCGTAAATGGAAGTAAGTTTTAAAGAAAAAATTGCATATATAGATGAAGCGGAAAGAATATTTGAGGATTACTGGAGTATGAAATATCGTATATCTGTTGCTGTCACTATTATTGGGTTTCGTAAAGTTGGTCATTTTTTAATCTATTCTTATCCTCGCCATAATTATATTCCTTAGCTTATTCCTCTATATTTTTGGATGAAATTGTGTATGCTCTGGTAATCAAACATTTGTATAAAGCGTCTAGCAATGAGTTCAGAACAGACCAAATTTCTTTTCTTTATCATCAGACGCAGGAAAAATTGTGCCTCGTAAAGAATCTTCAATGGTAACCTGCGACAACAACAAAAAAACGCTTCCCTAACAGTACTGACAAGTATGTTTCGAAATTTCTTTTCTAACAAAACATATGATACTTAATTTAAAATCCTTTAAGAAAAGTATTAACAACAACAAATTACCACCGTCTCTCCTTGTCGCTTCTTTTTTTTATCCGAAGTGTTTCAGAATTGGAACTACATTCGCGTGCACTAACCTCATAGCTTTGATCGGTACACGTTCATCAGATTTCCTCTTTCTTTCACGTACTGATATCATCTACACGACTGAACCCTTTTTTATTATTAAATATACTCGATTAAAATCACTGTACGCCCACAAGTTAATGATTTTTTTTCCACTTACAAATACGAAAGATTCAAATGGGCAAGCCTGCTAACTTCAAACGCAACGCCACCAAGCGAAATACGCATCTCAATGTGAAGCAAACCTTGCTTATGACATGTTGTCATGCGATAAAAGCACTAACATGTTCAGTCAACATTTAAAATCAATGCAGTTACGGGTAAACAATCACAAAAATCTAAAATGAATGTGTTATGATTTCTAGATGTAAAACAGAGAACCAGGCATAAGTTTTGTGTAATATTTTGCAAAAATAAAACGAGATCCATTGAAGATGAAGATGTCTAAACATGTTTGGAGAAAAAAGGAAAAAATATCTTGGATTTTTGCATGAGGCGGAGTTTTAAAAACAAAATTTAATTCGCAAGAACGGAGAAACGACAACAGGCCCTTTCAACTTTGTCAAGATATGGTGAACAGAGTACAGTGTCCGATTTGAAGGGATGTGTATACTTCCTCACAAAAAAAATTAAGTGCTTCTCGTCGATAGAGAGGTAGAAGAACCGCGCCGGCATGTAGTGTGAGCGAAAGCACCAATTTGGCGAGAATCAAAACAAGTTTCACGTTTTGCTGCCTGTAGTCTCGCCTTGTACGCATAATGTATATACAACAATAAACAAATACGTTGCAAGTACACTGAAGCTACAATAGTTCTAAAATCATACTTATTCTTTCGCGGGCGCACTAAGCTTTCACGGATTATAGTACGAGTTTTCGAGATAAATAATATTTTGACAGGAGTTCGTACTTCTCTGCAGGATAATTACTTGGGATTGCAACGAAAGGGACAAGACACAATGACGGATATGGAAAGTATTACATCACACTTATCAAACTTTGTTGAACTGTTCATCACATAATGTGTATTAAATAATTTAATTTTCATTCCATTCAGAAATAAGAGTCATCGTAACAGTAGTAGGTATGATCCCCTAAAACATGAATGTACCCTTGTATTCGTTGTGATATAAGAAACATCATCTTGAATTTCTTGCTATGCCTGAAACACCTGCAGTGTCAACTCGTATAGAGTGCTGATTGAAGGTTCATATGAAAGTTTGCCTTCCTCAGTCTCGATATGCTCTGTTGGTGACAAATCGGGGTTCAGTCCAGTTTAGTCAAGAATCCAACAATTCCTCAACGTGTCTGCGGCGTGAACTGCAGCGTAGGGTGTTGCATTCTGCAGCTGGAATATGCCATTTTGTACCCTGGTCATAAACGCCGGTGTGCCCATTGTGCGTGTGCGTGGGAAGGGGTGAGGTGTTTGCTTCTTGCGCTGGAAAATGCAATTTTGTATACTGCTCATGTAGGGTGTGAGACCCCACAACAGGGTTTATCATTCTTGCCACATACTGGCGAGCATTACCAAATCAATCCCGCAGCCATATTCAACAGTTCAAATACAATCTTATACCAAAATATGTAATCATAGAACAAAGGTAAATAATAGTAAATGGTAATAGTAAATGCCTGACATATTCTCTTTTTGATTTAAGCAACACTCATTTTATCATCATCATCATCATCATCATCATCATCATCATCATCATCATCATCATCATCATCATCATGTAACTAAAAAAAATGGTTTACTTCCAAGCAAAATTTTCTTTTTAATCATTTCAACATGTCTTGCACATTCAAAAAAATGTGTTCAAATGCGTCTAAGCACTATGGGACTTAACATCTGAGGTCAAAAGACTTAGAATTACTTAAACCTAACTAACCTAAGGACATCACACACATCCATGCCCGAGGCAGGAGTCGAATCTGCGACCGTAGCAGCACATGGTTCCGGATTGAAGCGCCTAGAACCGCTCGCCAACCGCGGCCGGTTTCAACAGTTCCCCACACCATGATCACAGCAGTTGAAGATGCATAGGTCTCGAGAACCGCTGCTTTTTGTGACCTTACACCAGGTCATCTATGGACACAGTGATGTCGATGTGGACCGCCACAAACAGAAGCAAGACTAATTGCTGACTACCACAATGTCACTCAATATCCCAATTGGCTCTCGCTCTACACCATGCAGATCTCCGTTGACTGTGGTATGATGTCAGCAACTTAAGACCTCAACCCAGCTTCCAGTACTCTATTCCTGACGGTTCGAGGTGATTCTTCGTAATCCCAGCGCGGAGTTCAGCTGTTGTTCAAAAATGTTCAAATGTGTCTGAAATCTTATGGGACTTAACTACTAAGGTCATCAGTCCCTAAGCTTACACACTACTTAACCTAAATTATCCTAAGGACAAACGCATACACCCATGCCCGTGGGAGGACTTTAACCTCCGCCGGAACCAGCCGCACAGTCCATGACTGCAGCGCCTGAGACCGCTCAGCTAATCCCGCGCGGCTTTCAGCTGTTGCCATCAGTCAACCTGTCAGAGTCAGTCGAAGATCCCACAATCTTTTTGTGGTCTTTTTGCCACACCGTTGCCCTTAGTCCACCTCAGCACCATTCGTCCGGCAGACATTGCACTACAGCTGTCAGAGATACGTCGGAAATGTGCTTCCACGTCCCTCATGCCAATGATTAGATCTATCGCAAAGTCGGAAGACATGTGGACGTCCACTGGGCATGCTGTGCTGACATTTGCACCCTCAAACATTCCAGTAACGTACACGCATCCAACAGCCGTCATGTACGGACACTTTCTTCATCTGTAGGAATGGGTTTTTTAAAGCTCGCACAAGGATGAAATTTCAATCAAGACATCTCACATGGATAGAAATACTGGAGTATCGTGTAACATTTTCTATTCCCGTCTGCGTATTATAACGCTGATAAGAGGCAAATGAATTGGAGACACTGTTAATGCAAGTTTTAATTCGATACGGCACATATATTTTGAAGTCGATAATGAACGTTATCGCACTCAGAGTACTTATTAACGTAGAAAACGCTGTCTGGCGCCTGCTGAAGTGCTAGTTGCCTCGATTGACGTCAGTGGCAGGTAGAGGCATTGGACAGGATTCCGGGATGCCTCACAACCGCTCTTGAGACTTCCGCCAGCTTTTTCTTTTGTCACAGTTGCGACTGCTTCACACACACTGCATTACGGCGTTTTATTGCGTCTCAGTCGAAGTTCCGATGCTCTTAGGGCTCTGTTAGGAAAGCGACATTCTCGTATCAAATCTGGTAACAGAGTTAATCACTTAAGAGAACAACTTCGAAACCAGTTTTATCGTCGCTTTACGACGCACCAGGAAATGTACAAAGCGAATTACACAGCCCTAACAGAAGGATTGTGTTTCAGATGTTTCTACGGTAACCGATCCGTTTAGTACCAAAACCTTGAGTGTCAAACGTTCTCCATAACCAGTAAAGCTTAATTGACGACGAATAACAAATCTTAATTTTTCCATTTTATCCTGGTAAGGTTCCTGCCTTTTTAGGCAAAGGGCATCACGAAGCAATATTAAAGTTGCATAGCATTCACTTAGGCAGCAATTTTAGAACAGGGAAAAGCGTCTAAGGCGAGAGAGAGAGAGAGAGAGAGAGAGAGAGAGAGAGAGAGAGAGAGAGAGAGAAAACAACTTAAGCTCTCCAGAATCTAAAATCTGAGCTATCTCAAATTTCCCTCGGTAATTCAGCGAAGACCAACTTTTTTCTACCTTCATTTTATATTCTCACTATGGTCCTGAACAAACCCACTGCGGATCGGAGAAGTCCATTGTTTAGTCACACCTGAGTCATCTGCTCTCCAACGATGGGCTCTGATAACTCCGATACGGACAATCGAGCTCGGAGTACCCCAAGGCCAGATAATTTTTAGTCGCACTAAATAACATCGCACGGTGGTCATTAAGTTGCAATGCTACATTCCATCAAACACATCTGGACTTTGTGAATGGTAATAATTGTTCTAAAAGATATAGAGCTCTGAACTTCCACATTATACCTGTACCTAGGTATCAGCCATCTTCCATGTACAGAAAATCTGGGAAAATACAAAAAATTACGAATCGTGTTAAATCCCCCGATGGATATGGTATTCACTGTCTCCGTTACACCATGCATATCGGACACGGAGCAGTTCCTATTTCGAAAGATGGTCTGAAGATGGAAGATTAGCGTACAAAAAAATGAACTGTCTGATATCAGAAGAGACGTAAGTATGAACTCAAATTGGGGAAGTAAATTTAACTTGTTTTAAAGAACTTCATCTTTGTTCACCTTAAGAGATTTAGACAAACCACACAGCAAACAAAACCAAAATGTGATTGACTGAATGGGGGTTGGAATCCTGGTCCGCAGGAGTGTGGATCTAGTGTCTGAAGGACTTTCACATCACTCACTCGAGCACTACGTAGCTTGGCACCGAACAGTGGGCTTGATTCCCTTGAGAATAGTCCGATGGTTGAAGGGCGAACCGAGGCAAAGAACTGAAGATCGCATATTAGGGACAAAAACAGGTTATGATTACTTAGATCATTTGGACTTTTCCCTTTCTATCCCGTAAAGAAAAAGATAGGCAACGAGTTCAGTTATTCTCACTAACAAGATAAGATGTTATCCGAATACAAACAGATTTCATCCGCGCACCTAAAAACTCTTGTCAATAGGTACTCGAGCAAGGAACACGATGAAAAATAAAAAATAAATGAAGATAATCGCCTCAAAATTAAGGGTAGCCTTTAAAGCCGAAGGCAGAGTAAACTGTAAAATCCATGAAATTTTGTGATTTCCCGTTTACGGCGCTGCATACGGCACTGAAACCAACCACTAGAACTATTCTGTAGCCTAAACACTTAACACAGTGCAACGAAACTCGGGACTTTACTCAGTGGCCAGCGTGCCTGCGTCCGGAGTCACACGCGAAATCCAACACTCAAGGTCAAAGCCCGCATACGGCGAAACTAGCCTACTCCAGTTTCACTATCGCATTTCACAGACAGAAAAATGCCCTCTCTCCCTCCAAAACTCACTCGGGAGGTCCCCTATATGTCTGCAGAGATGTCGCATGGGTCACTTGGGACCGTGCTTCCTTGTCAACGGGATTCACCTTTACACGAGAGAGAACTTAAAACCACAGCAGCATGCGGGTAGGTTGCTTTCTCATAACTGCAGCGTTTTCCCTTCCGAAGAGTGTTCCACTGACACTAAAAAACAAGCCAACCAGTTAATGAGCATCATACATTCGAATAACGCACATATCGCGTGCACTTCTCTCGGTTGCCACAACTGCAGCTGTCGAAACCATCTGTGACTGGAAATACAGGCCAACATTGGAATTCACTTTATCTTTCTTCTTAGCTCGAAATTTGAAAATGAACTTTCGTTCAAATCTAGACTGAAACATTTGCAGGAGGAACAAGGATGCGTAACAGACGAAAACACGTCCGCAATACTTTCGTAAAGACGAAACCAACGTCTTACAGGAAGTAGCACCTGCGACAAGAACCACATAAGACCTTATGACCCCACGATTCCGTTTTGCCGCTGACCTCAACTGAATTAACCATACTGAGGCAGCAAAGAATTTTGTTACAAGGGGAAGGGCAGGGAGTAAGAATTGCAGCGGAAGACCCAAGCATGACTACAGTTCAAATGGAGCAGTTTATCTGGGGGATGAAGATACTTGCGGGGGATATATTAACGTGCAGACAGCTGCAGCACACCTGTCTTTACTGAAGACCACCACCACCACCACCAACAACAACAACAACAACAACAACAACGCCTGGTATGGCCGCTGATGCGTAAAGTCACGCCGTACTTCTGACTCTACGTGGAAATGAAAACCTGGTCACAGCAAGTGGCTAATATGTCACACTCAAGTACGAAGATGGCAGTAGGAATGATTATAACTGTAGCACAATAGTAAAGCACGTTATTTTCGAAGAACTGACCTAGCTGAAATATAACTAGTTTCTACGTGGGAAACAGCATGTGTTACGAAACACAGATCGTGATAGTTCGAATTTGCCTACATTTGCTATGCATACATTTTCTAGAACTTCCAGACTGAGAACTCCACCGACACCGATACGTGATATATAGCACCGTTTGCGCTTTCGCAGACTTCTTCGCAGCCAGGAGGCAGCACGTAATGCTGCAAGTAAATGTGTTACTGGTCGCAGTGAAGTTTCGACAACTGACGGGTAATATTCTTCATGTTATTTATTAGCGACTTAGCTAATAATATGAGTAGCAATTTTAGACTCCTCGGAACTGATGATTTCCACCTATGAGGAAGCTTTATAAGCAAAACTTAACTAAATTGTAACCTGGTTCAAGGATTAGCGACTATGTACAATAATTGTTTAAGGAACGACAAACGACACTTCACACCTTTTGCCTTTGGGCTTACTGAATCACAAATGAAGCGTGTCAAATAATTTAAAAATGTGGGATATGAAGTAGAAAGATCACAGGCTCACTGAAAGAGAAAATACCTGGCGGGCTTCGTCTCATTGCCAGGAAACTGGGAAATCACTGATTTGTCCACGTCAGAGCTCGTTTAAAAAAACTTGTATGACTTATACTGGAATACTAGTGAAGTGTATGGAATCGGTACAAGATTAGAGAACAAAAATAACGTATTCAAAAACGAGGAGCTTGAAATGTCACAGGCTCATTTCGCTTGCGGGAGAGTGTGATGCACGTCTTGTTTCACGAATCTGTCAATTTAGATACTGCAGTACTGGAGCAAGTCGAATTAAATTAACTAGAGTGAAATGAACCGAGGCGAAATTAATGAAGTTGTGAAAACATTAAACAATAGTGTAAATCGTTCAGTAACGCTTAACTTGCGACTCATTGAAAATGCCGTGACAATTTCAAACTTCTGACACACACATTCATAAATCACGTCGACAATACGGCATTTCATTCAATTTCGGTGAATTTAACTCAGCTGGTACATTGTGGCAGGGGAAGCCACGTTCCTCTCCAAATTTTTCCGCTCGATGGTGCTAGTCCCGCATAGCCAGCGAGGAATCTGGCAACAGTGTACGGAAGTAATAATAGGAAGCATCAGCGACAGTAATAATTTGAGACGGTTCAGCGACAGTAATAATTTGAGACGGTTCGCGACAAGGCAGGAAATTCGGCCTAGCAGAAAACTGTCTGAACGTATTTTCTAGTTCTAATAACCTCGAGAAGCCCTAATTTATTAAATTCGAAGAACGGGTAATCAGAGCGGAGTCTCCATCCCTTTGTATATTACGCAAGAACCTTTAAGAAGTAGAAGAAAACATAAGGGGTGGTACGAAGGCATTTCATAAATAATCCCACGATTCTTCTGTGAATGGAGCAGACAAACACTAGCGCGCAGGACAGTAACAAGTTACCTAGAATTTCCCGGCAGGGTTCGAACCCAAAACCTTGCCTTTTGCGGACTGATCTATCCAGACACGACTCACGTCCTATCCCCGCAGCTTCACTTCTGTCGGTATCTGTGTCCTACTTTCCAAACACCATGACACACTCCACGGAGCGAAAAATTCATTCTGGGACCAAGAAGTATCTTCTGCCAGAGTGTAGACGTAGGTGTCTTCTCGATTGTAGCGGGGCGTGCGATATGGTCTTTAAGACGGAGTCGAGTGATGTGATGGGATCACATATAACAGCTGTGCGATATTCGCACCAACTCCCCGTAGAAAACTGCAATACTTACCGCATTATAGGCAGACAGAAGGCAACGAATGTTAAGGTCCTTACTCTGACGTCCTCGCTAGTGAGCGCACATTCAAACCACCACAAGTCACTGTCGCAACCATCACGCACAAGCAGAAACGGACGGTACGCCCGTCTGCGTCACCTGTTTGGGGACTTTTCACACGCAACGTAAGGCATCTCCTAAACACTGTGTCGGGGCCCATTGCGGCACGCGTGCTGCGACGGCGCCAGGACGCGGGCGTGGCAGCTGCTGGACTTACGGAGTGGCGCGAGGAGGTGGAGAAGCGGCGCAGCGAGCCCATGAGTCGGGACGAGGCGGGCGCCTGGCTGTCGCCGCTAGCACCAACACCGGCAACACCACCAGCCACCGTCATGTCCGCGCAGCGACTGCCGCCGCCGCCGGCTAATGCTGTTTGCGTTAAGCGAGTTACCTCTCCTCTCCCTCCGCCTCTCCTCCGATCCTCGGCCTACATACTGCGCCCAGCAGGCGCTCCGTCTGTCTTCCCCCACCCACTCCCATTCCGCCGCTCCACACACGAGGGCGCGCTTCACGAGACCGCCTCGCCTGGCTCTCCAGCGCCCCAACCGGATCGTCCGGCAAAGTGGAGAAAAACAGATCGCCATACACGTATCTGCTTTCTTTTTCAATACTACGCAGGATATTTGTGTTTCAGCTACTTTTCTGTGTCATAACACGAGTTCTTTGCCGACGAATGAAAAAAAAAAAAAAACTGCCGGCCGGGGTGGCCGAGCGGTTCTAGGCGCTACAGTCTGGAACCGCGCGACCATTTTTTTTTAACTGGTAGAAGCCGACCTCGAGGGTAGATCAGTTTGGATTCCGTGGAAATGCTGGAACACGCGAGGCAATACTGACACTACGACTCAGAACATAGATTGAGGAACGGCAAAGCTACGTTTCTAGCGTTTATCGACTTAGAGAAAGCTTTTAACAATGTTGACTGGAATACTGTATCAAATTCTGAAGTTGGCAGGGGTAAAATACAGGGAGCGAAAGGCTATTTACAATTTGTACGGAAACCTGATGGCAGTTATAAAGAGTCGCGGGCAGTGGTTGAGAAGAGAATGAGACAGGGTTGCAGCCTATCTCCGATGTTATTCAATCTGTATATTGATCAAGCAGTAAAGGAAACAAAAGAAAAATTTGGAGTGCGAAAGAAAATCCATGGAGAAGAAATAAGAACTTAGAGGTCTGTCGAAGACATTGTAATTCTGTCAGATACAGCAAAGGACATGAAAGAACAGCTGACTGGAATGGACAGTGTCTTGAAAGGATGTTTAAAGATAAACATCAACAAAGGCAAAACGAGGATAATGGAATGTAGTCTAATTAAATCTGGTGATTCTGAGGGAATTAGTTTAGGAAATGAGACACAAAGTAGTAGATGAGTTTTGGTATTTGGGAAGCAAAATAACTGATGATGGTCGAAGTAGAGAGGATATAAAATGTAGACTGGCTATGGCAAGAAAAGCGTTTCTGGAGAAGAGGAATTTGTTAACATTGAGTACAGATTTAAGTATCAGGGAGTCTTTCCTGAAAGTATTTGTATGGAATGTAGCCATATATGGCAGTGAAACATGAACGATACATAGTTTAGACAAGAGGAGAATAGAAGCGTGCGAAAACTGCTCCTACAGAAGAATGCTGGAGATTAGATGGGTATATCACGTAACTAGTGAGGAGGTACTAAGTAGAATTTATGAGAGGATCGGTTCATTGGACACGTTCTGGGGCATCACGGGATAACCAATTTAGTATTGGACGGAAGCGTGGTGGATAAAAATCGTTCAGAGAGACCAAGAGATGAAGACATTAAGCAGATTAAGAAGGATGTAGGTTGCAGTAGTTACTCGGAGATGAACAGGCTTGCACAGGGTTGAGTAGCACGGAGAGCCGCATCAAACCAGCCTCTGGACTGAAGACCACAACAACAACGGTCTTCTGACCGGTTTGATCCAACCCGCATCCTGCGCCAACCTTTTAATCTCACAATAGCAACTGAGGCGTTGAGATGAAAAACTTTTTTTTTTTTTGGGTATATGAGTTATTACTGTGTTGGAAGCGTTGACGTCTACACCGGTGCTGAAAATTCGTTTCGCGCAGAAAGTGGACTTGTCACAGAGACAGGTCCCTCTATACTGCATGAAAGAATTTGAGGCGTGATGGCTAAACTACAGTGAGATGCAGTAAACAGCTGTGAGATTTCAAAATGGCTTCGGTGTTGGAACTGTCAGACGTGTTGGGAGAGAATGTACATGAATTTACAAGCAAGCAACGACGGTCTGAATTGTGGAACAGAATTGTGATAAAACAAAACATGGTCTGAGTTGGATGCATACTAACTGGAAAGGAAATATGATTCCTAAAAAGGAAACAGATAAAGATGCAGGTAAACAGAAATACAATGTTCATTGTATCCTCTGTACATAATACACTAACGTAAAAAATGCAGCACCAAAAAAAATAACGTAGAGCAACGAAATTTATAGAATACATTCTTGCTCAAATTAAGGCTTATGTTTGACACTAGTAGACTTCTCTTGGCTAGGAATCGTTTTTGCCAGTGCTAGTCTCCATTTTATGTCCTCCTTGCTCCGTCCATCATGGGTTATTTTGATGCCTAGGTAACAGAATTCCTTAACTTCGTCTACCTCGCGATTCTCAATTCTGGTAGGTTTCTCTCTGTTCTCATTTCTACTACGTCTCATTACCTTTGCCTTTTTCCGGATTACTCTCAATCCATATTCTGTACTCATTAGACTATTCATTCCATTCAACGCATCATGTAATTATCCCCCAATTTCACTGAGGATACCAATGTCATCAGTGAATGTTATCACTGAAGTTCTTTCGCCCAGAATTTTAATCCACTCTTGAACCTCTCTTTTATTTCCGTCATTGCTGTGTAGACTGACCAGTAGGAGCGAAAGACTACATCCCTATCTTACACTCTTTTTTAATCCGAGCATTTCTTTCTTGTACATGGTTCTGCGCAGACGAGGAATACAACACAAATACCTCTATAAATGACTTCTTAATATACAAATTTGCATTAAAAATAAACATATTCCTCTTTTTCAGAAATGTTTCTCGTGCTATAGCCAGTCTCCATTTCATCTCTCTCTGCTTCGGCTAACATCAGTTACCTTAATGCCCAAAAAGCAAAACTCATGTACTACTTTTTGTGTTTCATTTTGTAACCTAATTCCTTTTAGCGTCGACTGATATGATTCTACTAAATTGCATCACCCTTGCTTTACTATTGTTGATGTTCATCTTATAAACTCTTTTCCAAGGCACTTGCCATTCCATTCAGCTGTTATTCAAAGTTCTTTGCTGGCTCTGACAGAATTACACTGTCACTGGTAAACCTCGAAGTGAAGTGAAATCAATGCCTAACGTTTTTTTACGCATCCCGAAATACACGCTATAGACGGATTAGACATAATGACGCTGGAAAGTCTGACCCTTCATACTGCACATCGCCCCACCATCATGAGCCTTCTTCCACGCAAATGTATCATCATCATCATCATCATCATCATCCGTTATTGCACAAAGATTTCCAGGATTCTATATGAATTCTGAACTCAGCCCATACACAACCAAGTTGCTCCTGCAGGTGTCCTAATATCCCTATACATCATTTATCAGACCGACGTTGCAGTCTTTTTCATGTGTTTCTTCTGCAACAAAGAGTTTCGGCGGACCCTCTACCATCCATCTTCCTGGCTACGCATTGTGCCCACCTCAATTTCGTTTTCATCACGGTCGTAATTAACTGCAAACAGTTTTGAAAATTTACTTAAAGTTCTATTTATTTGTTTCACTACACATCCAGTCATTCTGTTCAGCTGCGCTAAATACCAATCCATAAATCGCTTCTAGATCGTCACTGTCTATTTGTGATTTTGTTCATGTGTTTATTGTACAATATTTTAAGTGTTTCTAAAACGATTTTCAAGCCTACTTTCAAACTTGCTCATTGAACTCTGTTATTGTGTTATATCTATATTAACTGGGAAAACCAAATCGTCATCAGTAAAACGAGAGTTGTCAAGCTATCTTCTGTTAATAGTATTCCTTTTTCCCCAGACTTCCTCAACAGCCTAAACGAAGCTTTTCACATTCCTGTACCCATAACTGGTTTAGAATTGAAAAAAAAAAAGGTTCAAATGGCTCTGAGCACTATGGGACTAAACATCTGAGCTGATCAGTCCCCTAGAACTTAGAACTACTTAAACCTAACCAACCTAACGACATCACACACATCCATGCCCGAGGCAGGATTCGAACCTGCGACCGTAGCGGTCACGCAGTTCCAGACTGAAGCGCCTAGAACCGCACGGCCACACCGGTCGGCCTTTAGAATTGAGGCGGTGCTGTTGTAACGAAAGTAAACGAGCTTTTCTTGCAAGCTATCAGCACTATGCCATTTAAAAGGTCTGTGATGTCCTACGTAAAACTAATATTGTTACACCTCAGTTTGGTACAAAAGTTTCCATTTGCTTTCCACATTTAGCAACATAAGAACAAAATATTTGAAGTAAAATATGCGAGGAGTACTATACATCCACAAGAAAAATACGTCACGTTCCTACGAATGCCTCCACGTAGAACTGCAAGCAACACCCAGGAACGTGTCATGATATTCAAATCCAGAGCGCTTGGTGAACTACTCTCCTTGTTACGTTTCGTGCATCAAGTGACCCTTGTAGGAACGAACACTGCCGTCCATGAAAAGGAAACTATAATCAGTGGTACCAACAGATGACGGGAGGTTAGCGGCTGTGCCTACTTAACTCCGAAGAGTCATAAGGTTCGAATGCCCACACAAGTAGTCTGTCATCTGGCTGTAGGCATGTTTCGCATTCAAATGTGACACTTTTCCGTTTCGAATATTGTCCTGATATGCAAACGCGCTGGTTGTCCGGCACGACACCGAATCTAGACCAGTCAGGGAAACACCAGAGTTAGTGTGAAGACGCACCGGATTAGAATATTTTGCAAGTTTCAAGTATAAATAATAATAACAAAAGCGGAAACTTGCATCGTTATCTGAAATTTTCGGAGTTAGCCTCGAAATCTTGGTAAGGATTGGCCGTATTTTTGGAAAATATACGACGCTGGGGGCGGACGAACACTGACAGTTCTTTTGAAGTGAAAGTTTGCTGTACCACAAGTCTGTTCACTTACTATGTGTCCACATGTACGATGAATTTTATTTTCTAGGAGCTGTTAAAAATGTGCAAACGTGCAGACTTTTAACGTTGTTAAATGGAGTCAGAGGTGAATCAGGTTCGCTGCAACAGGACCACTGGGAGATAAGGAGAGAGGAGGGCGGCTTTCCCATGGCGCGGGTCATCACCGTTGACCCGGCCTCGCAGGGACATCAGCGTCACGGCTTTCTCTGCTCTCCAAGGTCGCACCCGCGACCGGTAATGCCTGCTGTAGCAGGTGGCTGCATCTCCCCACTGGGCCATCTCATCAGCGAAAGCGCATCTATGACGGAAATTACGTGGTATAGGTAAACAGCTCATGCCGAAACTACGAAAATTATCAGCAATGCCCAAACCGTATTTTTAAGAAATTCGTCATTCATGTACAATGGTGTGTTCTGATACCCCAGGTCGACAGGATTAACAGGGGCCGGCCGCTTTAGTCGAGCGGTTCTAGGCGCTTCAGTCCGGAACCGCGCTGCTGCTACGGTCGCAGGTTCGAATCCTGCCTCGGGCATGGATGTGTGTGATGTCCTTAGGTTCGTTAGGTTTTAGGTCTTCTAAGTCTAGGAGACTGATGACATCAGATGTCAAATCCCATAGTGCTTAGAGGCATTTGAACCATTTGATTAACAGGGTTCGCCTACTAGCAAAATACAGCTTCATACATGTATAGTTGTGTTTGCCCAAATAGTCTCACTACAGTTGTTATTCACTGGACATGTAACTATTCAGTCATTAGATTACATTTAGTTTTCTGTAGCTGCCAAGCCATTTCAGCTAGAGACCTTTAAGTCATGTATGTTATTATTATTATTATTATTATTAATCTCTGAGTAGCCGGCATTGCCCGGTTATGTGTGTATTTCAATTTTCTATCAACCCATCTCTTCATTTACTCCTTCCCCACACTCTGTCCACCTCTTATTTCACTTTCTGCCCATTTCCCCCTTCCCCTCTCTGCTGTCCGTTTCCTCCTCCCCTGTATGTGTCCATCTCCCCCCCCCCCCCCCCAAACTGTACATCTCCTCTCTCCCTATTTCCATCCATCTTCTCCTGCCTCCAGTTTCTCACCCCAACCATAACAGAAAGTTGCTCGATCTTACCTCCACAGTATTTCTTTCCAGATAGTAAGTAGTTTGTCTGTACTAAGTCCGGCTGAAATCGATCCGGGGGTTTACGGGCAGCTTTTTTGTGTACGCCCATGTCAAATATACGAGGGCTATTCGGAAAGTAAGGTCCGATGGGTTGCGAAATGGAAACGACAGGGGAAATCCGATGAAGCTTTGCCCGTAAATAGCGCAATGTTCCTCATTTCATCTCTGAGCACTCAGTGACCACGTGAAGACTCAAACAACAATGTCTCCTATCAAGCGTGTATGCCCGCTGCGAGGTTCCGCCTGATTTCACGCAACCTCACATAACGTACCTGTCATGCATTTTCTTTTTCATGGCAATCCACAGCAGACACAATGACGACGTCACTGTAACATTTTCGATGGGAAGCTGATCACCCAGAATACAGGCTGGACTAGCCCCCCCTCCCCCTCTTACATTCACCTCTACTCACTTGAACCGCTGGCTGTTAGACAACTGTTCGGGACAGACAACGAACAGCAAAAAAAAAAAAATGGTTCAAATGGTTCTGAGCACTATGGGACTCAACTTCTGAGGTCATTAGTCCCCTAGAACTTAGAACTAGTTAAACCTAACTAACCTAAGTACGTCACAAACACCCATGCCCGAGGCAGGATTCGAACCTGCAACCGTAGCCGTCTTGCGGTTCCAGACTGCAGTGCCTTTAACCGCACGGCCACTTCGGCCGGCCAACGAACAGCAGACCAGCCTAGATAAGTAGCGAAAAGCGCAGGCGGCTGCCTTCTATGACGAAGGTGTTGAGCAGTTGGTACAAAGCTATGACAAATGTCTGTATCGGAGCGGTGAGTATGTAGAGAAGCAGCTGGAAGACGTAGCAAACTTTTGAAAATAAAACACTTTTTTTTCACTATGGTTTCCATTTCAAGACCGATCGGATCTTGTTTACCGCCTGCACGCGAATGATGTCCGGTATAGAACGATAGTGTTCCACTTCACGATAGGAAAACCGGTTCAAATGACGGAAAACCCGTTTTCCGAATCAGAGTTAACTGTGTATTAATGAACAGCTCACTCTGCACAATTCGTAGTATGATGACCCTTTTTCTGTTTTTTCGCCTCTTAGTTTTTGAACTCTTGTACATGTTTATACTGTAGGCGTAACCACATATTAACCACGAATAAGAAAACTGCGGCGAAGAAGAAACGCGCCGCCTGCTGCGGTCACCCGTACAGATATTTTACTCGGTCTGGAGAAGCATCGACCCGAACCATCGGACAGCGCGGAAAAAAACTCGCGCCGAGATTGGACGAGAACCGTTAGAAGAGGAGGAGGAGAAGGTGAAGAAAGAGGCCGGGAGCGGCATTAGGCGGCTGCGGCCGCGGCCGCGGTCGCCGCCGTGCGTGTCGGCGGTGCGCCGGGCCGACATTCCGGGAGGCGGCGCGCAGTGGGCGTCCTTGAACCCGGGACGCGCCGCCTGCTCGCTACCTGCCGACACCCCCTCCGTCACATTCGCAGCTCCACCGCCACTGTTGCGACGCAAGCTTTTTTGACACACGTGCCTCCGACGTAGGCTCTTTTCACAGCCACAGAATAGCCACTTCTGGTATCCAATTACTACTATTTATCAATGAGTCACGACTGAAACCGGTAAAGGTATGGCAATTTTTGGGTGTACCAGGGAGAATCAGAAGGTCTTCCCCCTATCTTTCATTAGCCGAAATAGGGTACATAAAAGGTATTTACAAATCTACGGACTATACTAGGTATTTTACACTACATAGAGGCGACAAAAGTCACAGGATAGTGATATGCACATATACGGATGGCGCTAGTATCGCGTATGCAAGGTATAAAAGGGCAAAGTTTTGGCGGGGATGTCATTTGTATCAGGTGGTTCATGTGAAAAGGTTTCCGATGTGGTTATGGCCGCAAGACGGGAATTACAAATGGTTTAAATGGCTCTGAGCACTATTTATTTATTTATTGCCAAATTGTAGACATGTTACCTGATGTTTAAAACAGGTCGTACATCGTACAATTTTCGTTTTTCATCTTTTTACAGTTTTCTTTTCTTTTATCTACAACATTTACAAAGAATGATACTTTTCAAAATAACAATAATTTAAGGTTGACATATAAATAAAATTGTTATTTTTTAAGAAGAATATAAAAAATGATAGGATAGAGGAGAGATTTGTTAGTCCCATCACCGAATGTGACTGACGGTGAATACCTCGGAATGGTTTCTTCGAGCCGTTGACCGCCACTCTCTCTCTCTCTCTCTCTCTCTCTCTCTCTCTCTCTCACACACACACACACACACACACACACACACACACACACACACACACACACAAATGGTTATTAGCAGATAAGTAATGTTTCTTATTCTACTTATTACTAATCCTATGTATTAACTACTTTAGGTGCCCATCCATGTACAGCATTTGGTGATTTCTTGGCTATATTGCCAGCACCTTATGCTTATTTACTGTCACATCTCAGCTTCCTCCTTCTGGTCACTATTTTCGCTGTGACTGTGGGTATCGCTGTCCACCCTCTGGAGATTGTTGTTACGCTGCACTATGGGACTTAACATCTGAGGTCATCAGTCCCCTAGAACTTAGAACTACTTAAACCTAACTAACCTAAGGACATCACACCCATCCATGCCCGAGGCAGGATTCGAACCTGCGACCGTAGCGGTCGCGCGGTTCCAGACTGAAGCGCCTAGAACCGCTCGGCCACACCGGCCGGCCTAGTGTCTTCCTCAGCTGGGATACACACATGAGGGAGGAGACGTTATAGTCATGGTTCTGCTGTTAAAATCTCTGTCATCGACGTCGCTCCGTAAAAAATGCACAGTTTCTTATTTACGTATTGAGATATCGAAGCAATGAGTATTAACCATACTGTGAAATATTTTCTTTCGATGAATGCTTGACTGGAATACTCTCTTTCAAATTCTAAAGGTGGCAGGGGTAAAATACAGGCAGCGAAAGGCTATTTACAATTTGTACAGAAACCAGATGGCAGTTATAAGAGTCGAAGGGCATGAAAGGGAACCAGTGGTTGGGAAGGGAGTGAGACAGGGTTATAGCCTCTCCCCGATGTTATTCAATCTGTATATTGAGCAAGCAGTAAAGGAAACAAAAGAAAAATTCGGAGTAGGTATTAAAATCCATGGAGAAGAAATAAAAACTTTGAGGTTCGCCGATGACATTGTACTTCTGTCAAGAGACAGCAAAGGACTTGGAAGAGCAGTTGAACGGAATGGACAGTGTCTTGAAAGGATGTTTTAAGATGAACATCAACAAAAGCAAAACGAGGATAATAGAATGTAGGCAAATTAACTCGGGTGATGCTGATGGAATTAGATTAGGAAATGAGACACAAAGTAGTAAAGGAGTTCTGCTATTTGGGGAGCAAAATAACTGATGACGGTCGAAGTAGAGAGGATATAAAATGTAGACTGGCAATGGCAAGGAAAGCGTTTCTGGAGAGGAGGAATTTGTTAACATCAAGTATAGATTTAAGTGTCAGGAAGTCGTTTCTGAAAGTATTTGCATGGAGTGTAGCCATTTATGGAAGTGAAACGTGGACGATAAATACTTTAGACAAGAAGAGAATACAAGATTTCGTAATATGGTGCTACAGAAGAATGCTGAAGATTAGATGGGTAGATCACATAACTAATGAGGAGGTATTGAACAGAATTGGAGAGAAGAGGAGTTTGTGGAACAACTTGATAAGAAGAAGGGACCGGCTGGTAGGACATGTTCTGAGGCATCAAGGGATCACCAATTTAGCATTGGAGGGCAGCGTGGAGGGTAAAAATCGTAGAGGGAGACGAAGAGATGAATACACTAAGCAGATTCAGAAGGATGTAGGTTGCAGTAGGTACTGGGAGATGAAGAAACTTGCACAGAATAGAGTAGCATGGAGAGCTGCATCAAACCAGTCTCAGGACTGAAGACCACAACAACAAAAACGGGTGTTCCGTTAGGCGAGATAATAAAAGCATTGGCAGTTGTGTGTAAACAATGCCACGTCTATTGACTTGTTGCTTTGAGCCCGGTGTGCGAGCGCATTACTGCTCGGGTGGTCCGGCGGGCCGGCCACGGAGCGGACGTGTGCCAACGGCGCGGCCACCAGGGCCAAGGTGAACGCCCCGCGGGCATTGTGTGCCGGGGGAGGGCGCAGTCATATGGAATCTGCAAGTCAGCACGCGGCTGCCAATGCCGCAGGCTCGCAACCAACTCTGAAACTCCGCGCTTAAAGGCCCTAGTGCGCCGCGGATACCTGTCTCCTACACTTTAAGCACAGAAACAAAACCAGTCTAGTAAGCGTTCTATCAAATTCATGTTCCCTACCTTTCGCGGGATGTACACTCTACCCAGAGAGAAGGGAGCGACAGCGTCCACCTCGGACAGGGCCGGCCAGAAAATCTGCACGCGTGCGGTGCTCCTGCACATGTGCAACTTCCGGGTCACAGCGTGCAGGCCGCAACCGTCAGCGTTCATGTAGTGCATGTTTCTACCCACAGATGTCGCTTTATCCACTTGCTGGGATACTCTGTACCGGCGCATTCTAGTGCTCTTTCCACAGCTTGCAAGCCAACCATGGGAAGGTATTTCGCGTATTAAACATTTAAAATACTGTCACAGTCCAATCATTGAGACTGTCTACTTTTATATTAACAGTTTAACCCTGTAAGACAAGTAATACAGTTAACAACTGTGGGTTTTTATTAAGGCAGCTTGACTGACGGCACGTAAATACGAGTAATGTTTCTGATCTAGTATTTAAGATAGAGAGCACTTAGCGACTTCCAACGAACCTTATTCATGATTTCAAATAACATTAAACTAATGCAAGGTTTCCTATAACTAATTCTCGGTGCCCTCAGTTACACCTACATAATTTCTGTCTCACTGACCTCTGAACAGAATGATAACCACAGACCTCTCGACGATCACCTGTCATTTCAATACCATTATTCCTACATCTTTCATCAACTCCGTCTGAAATCTGCATAATAACCGACAATTAGATGAATGTCACGTTTTATCGACTTCAGCTGAGCGTAGCCCTTCACACATTAAAAAAACCTCTAAATGTAAGCATACATTGAAACAATCGGTTTAATGACCAACTTTTCTGATAATAACGTAACATGGAGCAGAATGAGGCACTAATGCACAGTTAGTAAACAATACTTTTTAATTATGAAAGGAATAAATCCAAACACGTTTATCACTGGTCATGAGAAATTATAATCGAGTTGATGTGTCTCATCCATTTTCTTAAGGACATTTAATTTTGCTTGCCATTCTTCACTCTTGAGTACACTACACTCGTGTTTGTGATATATATTGTAGTGTCTTTCAATTGAAAACTTACGCTGGCCGCCTATTATTCAGCGGCATAGCAAACACTGAGTTTTCACCAACGGCTACAAAAAAGAATTGCAGTTCCCAGTCATTTTTAAACGACTGAGAACGTAGATCTCCCGTCCTTTGCTTTTTCACAGTACCTGCCATTTCTCAGTACTTCTCTGTTAATATTACGGTTACCAGGAGTAAACGAGACTGGGTATGTTGCGCTCTTGCTTGTACCACATAAACAGGGAAGTGGAGCCGCCGCCGTTCATTTAGGACACATGTCTCATAACAGATGTCGCTGTCGCACATGTGCAGCACTTCCGCACGTCTGCACACTGTGCAGCGTTTGGCCGGCCCTGACCTAGGAGCTGATACGAGAACGTTAGCGAGACAAGAGGAGTCCACGATGGCCAGACTGGCATGGTAAAAGGTGGTTGAAGATGGGAAGAGAGAATTGCAGACAGAAGAGCACTAAAAAAACAGGTACTGGGTTTCCATGGAAATACGTCCACAAAGCAACAGTGCTATGTAAAAATAAGACATAGTATACTATCTGTTTTTAATAATAAGAGAGTGAACCGTAACTTCGGTATTTAAAGCTGGAACTTCTTATACCTGATGATTAGCTAAACTGAGAAATTCTATAGGTTGTATTACTTTCGGGAATCTTTCATCACCATGAAAGATTAATTCAATACGACAGTGACTAAGATCTTTCTCGTAATTACAAGATTGTGCTGTGCACTGCCACACTTTCACCAAGGCTACCAAAACGTTGTGTCTTAACCGAAGTAATTCTCATTAATAATCATATTATTGAGTCTCTTAGTTCTACTCTACTCTTGTTTAGAAAATATTTTCAATTGTTCTTTGAGGTATGTTTCGGCACAGATGTGCTCTCTTTTATTGACCTCTTATTTCTTTCAGTATTACAAGAACATTGTATTTAAGCATGAACTAGTAGGAGAGCAACATTTTTGTTTGTGCCTACCTGAATACGATCTTTAAGATCTACTTTCGTAAGTTGTATGAGCTGCCACTTCGTCATTTGCAAGGCGGCGTTTAACAATTTTTCTTCCTTCTTAACCCAAACAAACCTTCCGACCAGCGTCTTCCTGATTCAATTTCGCGATGTGATTACATTTTGTCCCTTATATGTTTTGCGTATGTTCTCTGTGCAAGTCACCTCCAGTTTTCTTTCTATTAAACACTACATTGTTTTAACATTGCGCTCACGAGAACTATACAATAACATCAACGCCACTACCAAACAGCGGTGTTCTAATTTTTTTCGTAATGCTGTGTTCATACAAATCATTTAACGTGTAACTATTTTCCATAGTGCCGTATGGTCCTTCAGTACTCACCCGCCTCATTTAGCACTGTTGACCTTTCCATTTACAGCTGCTAGTAACACTACAGAGATGATTTTGACATCGCGTCTCTACTTTCACTAAAATAATCAATGGTCCCTTCACCTACTTTTAATTTTACCGTAGCACATTTACATCACTTTGTGGTTCCTCTGAGAGAGAGGACCGGAGCCCGTAAAACCTGGCTTACCAGACGGAAAGTTCACCGGCGAGTGTGCTATTCTGCTTCATGCGAAACCGCTGCTTGCCTTGTACCAGATTGGAAATTGGTCCTCGTCCAGCTGTCTGTTTCATCGAATTCTCCCTAGCTATAAATGGTGTTGTCATCTCGGGGCCTCTTTACAAATCCGAACAACTTGTGCAGGTTAATGTGACGCTGAATGCTATCCGCCACGATCTGAAAATCCGAGCCACTGGATTAGCGCGACTTTGCGTTTTTAATTTTATTCACAGTGCCTCCTTCATCCATCCTGTCGTGTGAATCTTACATCTACTTTTCCTCCATCACTTTCGTCACTGAACGCTTCCAGAATCACTTCCTACAGTTGTTAACCGACTAACAACTTTTTCAGCAAAGGTCCCTCCGATTGCGGTAAATCTACAGTCTAAAACAGCGCCAGCCAGGAAGCTTTTCCTGTGGAACATATACGCTGACGCGCGTCAATTTATTGGGAAATAGTTTCAGGAACCAGTTATGGGTGCGAAACTGAAATCAATTATTTTTCGCGGGTTATTCTGAGTTGACTTAAAGTACCGTCGCCACAGCATCGAGATTCTTAAAAAAAATTTTGGAATGAAAGTTAAGGTGTCAGAATAGTTTATAGCATAGGTTAGGTCTATCTTCATGTTGAAACTGAAGTTTCATTGTGCGTGGCAAATCCAACGAATATGATTTAGATTCCAAGTACCGCGACATTTATCGACCAGTTCAACTAGTTATTCAGACGAGTCACAGATCGAAGGATGCATACGTCTCTCAAACTGCACTGTCAATTCGAGAATATACAGGGTTTTTCAAAATGAATATACTGATTCTAAGGCTTTGTAGTATTTATTACATTCAACTTATAAATAACACATCAAATGAAAGAGCAACTCAAACAGATTTGTTTGTATACCCGTGCGCAAAAGGAAGAGTATGGAACGACCAAGAATAAATAAAAACATCTTGAACGAGTGAGAGTCTATCACGCCTAGTCCCAAGAAATCAGTTCGTCCTCGTCGTTCGCAGTTGTTACAAGCTCTAAAGCCTACATACTACGGCTTACTTGCCAATTACGCAAACGAAATTTTGCTGCATGCGATGAAGATTTTCTGGATCGTGTTGTCTTCAGTGGTGAATAGACATTTCACCTAAATGGAAATGTGAACATACGTAATTTGTGTATCTAGGGGTAAGCAAATCCCCACGAGATGGTACAGTTTTAAGGAGACTCCTCTCGACTTTTTGGGTGAAGCAACTGTAACGGGTGATTCTCGGCAGCAAAATGGTGCTCCATCTCACTGGCATAACTGAGCACGCGACTGGTTAAACGACGTTGTAGCCGACCGCTGGTTTGGCCGCAAGGCGCTGGATGTCAGAGCTCGTTTTATATGATCTTCATGTTCACACACGATCTGGCCCCATGCGATTTTTGCCTCTGGGGTTCATAAAGGGTGATATCTATATGCCTCCGCTACCAGGTGATCTATCCGACTTCAGAAACAATTACTACAGATATAGTGATCAAGGTTTTGGAAAAACTCGCCTATCGACTCTGTGTGTGACGATGATGCTCACACTGAACACTTTTAAGAAAAACTGTTATAATTGCTCTTTCATTTGATGTACTATTTATAATTTTAAGTTAAATGTAATAAATGCTACAAAGCCTTAAAACGCGTATATTCATTTTGAAACACCCTGTATTATCTGGCGAAAATTCGTTTCTAATATTATAACAATTACATTGTTAAATTTCACTATTATGGCCACCGCTATCTTTCGAGCAGCCTGCGTCATTTCGTCTTTATTTGACGTCACGATTTGACAACTGCTTCCACTCGTTGCTAAGACACACATCGTCTGCCCATTGGTACTTACAACCAGCTTCTGACACTCCCCTTGCGCTACCTTCACATTTTATGGCGAGCGCGATCTGTCTGTTCAATAGTTTCCAGACATTTAATCATGAATGTTTGTCGCTATGTAACCCTTGTGTAATTAAAATACTTCCATTACACGGCTCGTGATGACGGGTACGGACAGCTTTTTAACATGGCTTCTCAGTAAGATAATGGAGGTTAGTGTGGGGATAAAAACTATAGAGGGAGACCACAACTAGCAGGTTCAAATGGATATAATTTCCAACAGTCATACTGAGATGTTGAGGTGTGCATAGGATAGACTAGTGTGAACAGCTGCATCAAACCACAGTCTTCGGACAGAAAACAACAAAAACAACTCGTGATGTGACCGTTACAATACAATTAGAGACATAACGGCTTTACTTGTATGGCGTGTACCATCCGCGAAAGTTTCCGCCAAAAGAAGTCAACATCTCTCGGCATAGCGCAGTCATCACCTAATGTTCCCATCAGCAAATGAAAGGGGGGGGGGGGGGCGAGGAACACTATTAACTCCACTCTCCACAACACACACTACGGTGGCTTACGGACCGGACTGTGAAAGAACAGTGCCATAGATTTTATTATTCGTATGACAACACCATTACAGTGACAGTGATGTGATCTTACAGAGCACGAGCGGCCGGCGACGCATCGCATGTTCCCATCCCATGGCACTTTGGGCATAAATGCACTGTCCCGACCTGATATTTACCACACATTCCACTATTTGACCGGTAAGTTTCTCTACGAATATTGAGATTTATCGCTGTGTCGTTCTTTTTACGTCGTACCGCGTGCCATTAAAAAGTCAATCGTTCGACATGACAACTCTAGATAAAGTCAAACGTTTCCAGCACGTATCTTCCAAGATGATATGGAGACTGGTTGGTGGAACTGAAGCTGCGAGAGCCGATCGTGAATTGTACATGGATGGTCAGAGACTGCCCGCCAAAAGGCAAGGTTCCGAGTACGACTTACGGTCTGGTATTCAGATACCCCCACCAGATGTATTACTTTAAAAGGGGTTGTACGACTTGTCGCCATCAATGCAGCAAAACTCTGCAATCATTCAACGTACGCTGTCTTACCTATCTGATAGAACTCCAATCTCTGGAGGAATGTTCTACAATTAGCTGTACTTGCGTCTTATACCAGATTTCTTTTTCTCGTGCAATACACTTTCCGAAAACCCTTCCAATAAAACCAAATCTTCTACTCGCCTTCTCTACTACATAATCTGTAGTTTCGTCCCTTTTATATAGCTTCTTTGTACCACCCACAATACAAAAAGCGGAGCATCTAGGAGGAGAGGAGAAAACGAAACTTCAAGGGCTGAGAGGGTATGTGATGTCATTTCAGTCGTCGTAAAATGAGTCAAACACATGAAGAACTTTGGAGTATGAGAGCCCACCTCTCCGTATGACGTTGCATCCTCTGTGACCTGAATGCATGCAATGATTTGGTTGGGTTCAAAAATGGTTCTGAGCACTATGGGACTTAACATCTGTGGTCATCAGTCCCCTAGAATTTAGAACTACTTAAACCTAACTAACCTAAGGACAGCACACACATCCATGCCCGAGGCAGGATTCGAACCTGCGACCGTAGCAGTCACGCGGTTCCGGACTGAGCGCCTAGAACATCTAGACCACCGCGGACGGCATTTGGTTGGGAAACGTGTTATAAAGCCGTTATAACATCTCCTGAGACAAGTTGGCCCACACTGTTTTAATTCGTCCTTGATATACTGGATACCGGCAGCGGGTCGGAGTTGACGTCGGAGCTGGTCGCACGCATGTTCTATTGGTGAGAGACCTGGGGATCTTGCTAGCCACCGGTGTCGACGAACATTATGCTGCTGGAAGACGACACCAAGACACTGTCGCCTGAGAGGTAATAGATGTCCGTGACGTGCCGTTATGCCGCCAGGCTCACTAGCAGCCGTGACCTGATGTCGTACCCGCTAGTCCCCCCCCCCCCCCCACACACACACACACACACACACATCATGTCGTCAGAATAACAATGATTTATGGATGAGAGCGCTAAACAGCAAGGTCCTCAGCGTCTTGACGACATGAGTCAACACCGATAAGCCTCTCCAAAACATCCAAACGCAGCCGCTGGTGCAAACAGTAGCCTAAGGAATGCACGCTAATTCGTGGACTGGCTGTTGCCAGTGTCCGACCAACGGTGTGGATGACACAGATGTTCCAGAGAGTTCGTTATTTGTTCTCAGATGGCACACGCAGACGTGAAGGGGTACGACGCCCGTGGTACACAATACAGCGATCCTCCCTTACAGTGCTGAAACGTCGTCGACCGGAACCTTGGCGAGTATGCCTATTCTCACGTCCCCTTGCTGTCCAACATCGATCCTGTGTCACACCCGATGCCCCTCAAATCTAGATATTACACAATTCGACCAGTCGGACAAATGGAGACCGACAATGAGACTCCTTTCACTGTCGCCCGCTGATAATGTTATCTCTAACGAGTACGATGTATCTCCGCGTCCTTCACAATGATTAGTCCCTATCTCACACTGTCCACGCTCTTTATAATCTATGTCCTACCAGGGTTCGTAACAATACTATACCCAAACAACACTAATGCGCTCTGGTGGCCGTTATACCCGTCACAGAGAAACGACAATCATTTACATAACCGATGGTGATGTTTACGAAGTCATACTGATATACGACTATGTCTTCTGGACACTTCGCTTTTTTGTCAGTGTGTTTGCTGGATGTGAAGAGCTTCCAGAAATCCAGCACTGATTTTTAATGTGTTACTACTGGATCTTCTCTCTTTGCAATTATTCAGGTTGACCGCATGGAAAAATGTTCGCCATTTGCTTACGATCACTACTCTAAATTCTCTTTCTCGCTACCTTGCATAGTTCATGAACTATTTACGGTTTTCGCTTTATACGTGTAACACTGTGTCACCACAGTCTTAAAGATTACGTATAACTTTCTAATAGATGAACCGCTACTGCTTAATACCTTGGTCTAATTCTACCCAGTGATGATGTTTTGATCAACGTAAAGCTAGAGCAAAACACGAATAGTGCACTTTGGAACAGCGCGACGTGCAACGTGCTCATAGCGTCAATCTTATTTTATTTCCAAAGGAAAGAACAATACAGTCGTTATCCACATTTGTTCGATTACCAAACTTAATTGTCCGCCAAGACCGTCGGCGTGGCCATCGACCGTAACATGTACACAGGGTGTCCCAGGAGCAATGATCAGTCTTCAGGAATGTGACTGGGGCGAACATTCGAAACAAAAAGGACTAGTAAACATAGGCTCTAAAATGCGTACCTTAAGAGCTTCAGTGGAAGAGATGGGGTTTCGTATTATCGAGTATGAACAACTGCTGATAGCTCTTTAGGTATGCATTTTAGGACCCATGTTTGCCAGACTTTTTTGCGTCAAATGGTGGTTCCTGTCGTACTCCTGAATGCCGACCATTCCTCCTGGGACCCCCTGTATAAATATTCATTTTACAAATTCTAATGCCTGTTTCCTTCTGCAATATATTTACTTACGTTCCATGTGCGTTTCCCCTTTTGTACTAAAGGCACCTTCAGTGGATTTGTTACGGCGGAAAGAAAAGCGCCGGCACGACGGTCGGCAGCGTTAGAGCAGAGAGGGTTCTGAAGAGGACGTCCTCCAATTGCACGCGGCCCGACACCTCTAGTACGACAACGCGACGGCAGCGTTCTCTACACGAAGAGAAGATAAGCGCTGCACCTGACTGGCCGCGGCCCAGTTCTACAGAAGCATAAAGACCAGCGACCTGGACAGGAGCATCCACTGTATTACTTCACTTGTACTGGAATAGTTATACTGAAAGACACTGATTATACTGCATGTCGCCCTTTGCTTGTGACACATCGTTGATAAGTGTTCTCATTTAATAAACTCATTAATACGAGTTGCTTGAATTGTTGTCTAATGAGCCAAGAAAGCAGGTTTCCTAGGCTCCCCATATTTGACGAGTAGGCAGGATACAACAGGGTTTGTTAGTAACTCGTGTCTCTTGCCAAAACGTGGTCCGATCATATACCCTGCGCACAAAAAAGCCTGATCACTTTTTCGAAACCGTATAATTATCTCCCACTGCGATGTATAAATTTGAAATGTGCCTCATAGGTGCAAAAGCATGGCGCCCTCCGACGTCACCCTCGGGCTCGGCGACGTTTCAAGCAGCAAGGTCTCGACACACACGCGAAAAAAAGGCCAGTGCTCAAAAGTTCAGTGCGGTTTAAGGCGGGCTAAGAAAGTTACATTGCCACCACATTACACCTCAATTCTCCCCAATGCCATCGTGGACGTGTTACATCATGGGAAGGTCGTCACGCCCCTCTTACCCACATTTTACTCCTTTTGACGCCTCTGCGATGGAAGTCAGAACCGTGACACCTAGCGTTGAAATCGCGCTATTTTCTTATTGGTGGTCGAGGGAAACATTTCAGACACGCCGCCGCTCAGAATCGACACAAAAACGCCTCAGGTCGCGATATAAAGGGCGTCAGTGAAACTAGAGTATCCTTGGGTTGGTGATTCCCAAAAATTTAGCGGTCGAAACGACAGTTCTCAGTGCAACGAGAAACAGGACGACGTTCTCGACAACCTTTGACATTGCTAGCAACCTCCCGGACGCTTCACCCCTCGTTTAGGGACATCGTGGGGCTGCAGCCCCACTTAAAGTGATCTGAACGCTATGGAGCGTAGTTCGAACGCAATTTTTGCTCTGGTACACACAAGGTGGTACCAATATGGACCTTTCGAAACTATTTGATGAAATCTGAACGTGATCCGAAGCAGCAAAGAGTATTTATACTTTTTCATCCCTCTTGTTTCGCGCCCTCCTCACACGGAGGGGTAGCAATATTGGCAAGGCAGCCCCTTCGACAACCGGTAAGTGAGACTGCCTGCCTTCGGGCACTAGAGAAGCCGCGAGGCACCATTCAGCTAAACGGTTGTCAACGTCTATGACAGACTTTTTTAAATGCTCAATAAAGATGAGCGAGTGGCGCCGAAGGTGTTGCCGAAGCGGCGGGTCCTAGGCGGAGCCATTGGTGTTTTATTCACACTCATGTCTACACAGTATCATCCTACAACAGAATGTTGTCTGCCCACATGTTGCCAAAGTTGTTTCGAGCACGCTGCAGAAGTTTCCCAAGGAGGCCCTTACACATTCCCCATACAGTCCCTATCTCTCCCCATGCGATTTCCATATTTTTGGAGCCCTGAAGAAAGGCTTTGTGGCTGTCGATTTGCTTCTGATGTAGAGGTCAGCGCCTGGGCACAATCATGGTTCCGTAGGCAACTGCACACATTTCTCCTTGAAGACGTTGACCGTCTTGTGTCTCAGTGCGATGAATGTATTAACAATTATGGCGATTACTTTTGAAATAATAAACAGTTACTTACTTTTATCCATCTTTCTCGTTTTCAGCTGGCTGCCCGTTATACACTAAAGAGCCAAAGAAACTGATACACATACTTAATACCGTGTAGGACACCCGTGAGCACGAAGAAGTACCGAAACACGACGTGGCATGGGCTCGACTAATGTCTGAAGTAGTGCTGGAAGAAACTGACACCATGAATCCTGCAAGGTTGTCCATAAATCCGTAAGAGTACGAGGGGGTGGAGATCTCTTCTGAACAGCACATTGCAAGGCATCCCAGACATGCTCCATAATGTTAATGTCTGGGGCGTTTGGTGGCCAACGGAAGTGTTCAAACTCAGAAGAGTTTTCCTGGAGCCACTGTTACCAATTCTCGACGTGTGGAGTGTCGCATTGTCCTGCTGGAATTGCCCAAGTTCATTGGAATGGCAAATGCAGACGTATCGATGCATGTGAACAGACAGGCTGCTTACGTACGTGTCATCTGTCAGAATCTTATCCAGACGCATCAGGGGGTCCCATATCACTTCAACTGCACAGGCCCCACACCATTATAGAGCCTCCATCATCTTGAGCAGTCCCCAGCTGACATGCAGGTTCCATGGATTCATGAAGTTGTCTCCATACCCGTACACGTCGTTCTCTCGATAAAATTTGAAACGAGGCTCGTCCGACCAGGCAACTGTTTCCAGTCAACAGCCAAATGTCGGTCTTGACGGGCCAACGCGAGACGTAAAGCTTTTTGTAGTGGAGTCATCAAGGGTACACGAGTGAGTCTTCGGCCCCGAAAGCCCATATCGATGATGTTTCGTTGAATGGTTCTCACGCTTACACTTGCTGATGACTCAGCACTGGAATCTTCAGCAATTTGCGGAAGGGTTACACTTCTGTCACGTTGAACGATCCTCTTCAGTCGTCGTCGGTCCAGTTCTTGTAGGATCTTTTTCGGGCCGCAGCGATGTCGGAGTTTTGATGTTTCAGCGGATTCCTGATATTCACGGTACACTCGTCAAATGGTCGTGTGGGAAAATCCCCACTTGACCGCTACCTCGGGCATGCTGTGCCCCATCGCTCGTGTGCCGACTAAAACACCTCTTTCAGATTCACCTAACTCTTGAAAACCTACCATTGTAACCGCTCTAACAACTGCGCCGGACACTTGTTGCTTTGTAGACGTGTTGCCGAACACAGCGCCGTATTCTGCCTGTTTACATATCTCTGCATTTGAATATGCATGCCTATACCAGTTTCTTTGGAGCTTCAGTGTAATACACTTCGTCCGACGCATTACCGTAAAATTCACTACACAATACTCGGCTACCAATCGACTGTTTCCTCCGACCAACTGTTCGCAACCCCTCCGAATCAGCAGACTCTGCTTTATAATGACTCCTGCGCTGGCGCTCAGAACGTTGTTGAGCCCAGAAGCGCGCTCAACCACAATGTGTACCACGTCACCGAATACTGTATATCCGCTCTCGCTTAGATCGAGATGCAGCCACAGTGACCTCACACTGTCCCTCTCCCAAAGCTGTCAACAAATTGATTTCTGGACGCTATCTCCCTCCCCCTTCCCCTCGCCCGTAACACAAACTATTAAAACCTTTCGTCCTCAGCTGGCAGACTTACGCGTAACAGAGTTATTTGTGCGGAGAGGATGGTGCAGAGAGCAGAGGAGACGGTGCAAAGTGCAGAGAGGGTGAGTGTGTGAATGTGGAGAGCAGAGACGTGGGCGACGCAACACGTGCAGTGTGAGCAGTACAGTGAGCGGTGTTACCGTGGCAGTGCGCCGGCAGCAGCAACAGCAGCAGCGGAAGGCAGCCATGGCGCGCCGCCACTGAGCCAGCCAGCCGGCCGACAGCCGCGCCGGACGCAGCAACGCGCCACCAAGGACGTGGGCTCTCACAGCTCGCTAGCCACGCTGTGGCCTGGCGTGCCGTTGCGACACCTGCCTACTACCCTCCCCGCACTGCTCTAGTTCCCCCATCGCGAGTAGCGGTAAAAGCGACACGTCTACACCTATGGGTGGATTACAATAACAAAGTGACTGACAGCTAGCTGTCCACGAAAACCGAAGAGGAATTCCGCCTTATGCAAGACAGCTTTGTAGTTTTGTTTTCACCCAGACGCGTTTTGGCACTTCTTGCGTCATCTTCAGTGGGTGTTTATTTTTTCCTGCACTTTTTATACCATCTTCAGTGCGTTTATTTGCCTATTTTTCTGCAAAATTCTTGTTACATGCTAATCTCTAGAGAAACTGTTGGTAAAAAATATTTACATTTGTAAAATGAGCGATTATTGTCACAACAGAAGAAGTATATAAATAACATGCACCCCAGAACGGCGTATCATCAGCCTACTACATTAAACTCATATCACCCCATACTGCACACCGTTCACTTTACATGCCTATCCACAGTTATGCCCCCCCTCTCCCTCTTGGAGCAAAGACCGCACGCTTGTAACAACACTTCAAATCCGCGCGCCACATCCCAGCCAAACTTCCCGCGAAACAAATGAACATTACACAGCCACCACAACACGTAGCGGCGGCGAAAACTTTCTGCTTGTGGAACAAATCGTAGGAAATGCACATATATCGACAAATGCGCAAAGAATAAGCGTGTTACCTCGGCACAAACAGAGTAAAAACACTACAGTGTCAGAAACTATAAGTAACACGCTGACACGATATGTAGTGATTCTCGGTCGGAAATACATAATGAACAGAAAAATAAAATAATGTTCGGCTGTTTGCAGATGACGAGCTGTGCGTTTCGTGGTAGACCCACAGCTACTTGCATACACATCCATGTAACATATGTAAACAAATGCATACATCCATTGTATTCCCAAATGTACTACGAAACTAGCACCTTTAGACGTATCGTAAATAAACAACACAGAATGCTTCAACTCAGTGATACATGTCAAAACACAGTACTTTATGCAAACAAATGTAAAAATTTGACAATATTCGCTCATTTTACAAATAAAAATATTTTTTACCGAAAGTTTCTTTAAAGGCTAACATGTATCAATTTTGCAGAAGGAAAAAATAGACAAACCCACTGAAGACAGCACAAAAAGTGCTGTATCATGTCTGGGTGCAAAAACTACGAAGATGCCTTGCATAAGGCGGAATCGTCTCCGGTTTCTTAGCAAGCACCGAAATAAGAAGAACTGCAACGTTCACAAAATGATTAGTTGTTCACGAGTTTGGTCACACCTTCTGTCCTGCACACACTGACATATTGTTTCTGCTCTCTCAGTTGACCGTCAGCAGTCAGTTGCGGACGACATGCGGCCTGTAACATAATCGTTGAGTTTTTTTTTTTTTCTAAATGCTTTGCCTCTCAATGCGGTAAGTTAATTGCACGGAATGTGGGAAGCTCTGTGAAACTGCTCAGGTAAGTGGTAAGACAACTATAATCCAACACAGTGAATTCAGTACTGTAAGGTAACGGGAAACGTATGACCAATCTCACCCACTGAACTGCAGAGGTACTGCTACCGGAACTTTACTGCGCTTGCGCGCAATGCCGAACCGACAGCATCCCGTCTCGCCTTCCATGCTCAAATGCCAGTCATTTTTGTTATTCTGACCCAGGCATGGTCAGCAGCAACCGGGTGGTGCACTGCCGCCGAGGGTATCGACATATGTAGGTGTTACTTTTTTTTTCTTTACAACATGCTCCATTACAATTGAGAGGGAGAAAGTCGGTGCAGGCACATAGCCCACTCCTCGCGAATAGCACCTAGGGGGCCGCCAAGCTTAACGTTCTCATTCGACGGATGGATCGCTATCAACACGGTCAAATGCCCTCACTTCATGAGACACTGCGGGAGGTTTAATATTTAAACCCAGGCATCAGTGCGAAGTCTGGTGATCAGGAACTTTACGCTACCACCTCTACTCCCCTTACAGGCAAAATGCTGGCAATGAAAATTTTTCCACTGCCAGGATTCGAACCTTTAATTTTACTTCCATGATATTATCGCGAAATATACGTTGGACAACGTAATACTTGAACCTGTAACGAAACGAGCTGCTCTTATTTGGATCTTCTCTACTTCCTCTATCAATCCTATGTGAAAAGATTCCCAGACTGACAAGCAACATTCAAGAATTGGTCGAACGAAGATTTTGTACGCTACAGCCTTCCTGGGTGGATACTTCCAGTGAATCTAAGTCTGACATCGCCTTTTCTAGGATTAAAATGTTGAATGAACACTGTAACCTCCCCACAAAATTCTTTCTTTCACATTTGTAACCTCCCTACAAAATTCATTGCCGTTTTTACCTCCCCACAAAATTCTTTCTTTCACATTTGTAACCTCCCTACAAAATTCTTTCCCACTTTTACCTCCCCACAAAATTTCGTTACGATTTTAGTGTAACCTCAAAACAAAAAAATTCCTGAACCTCTCAAATTGTCGCTCACTTATAACTTTTTCAATAACTGACTGTGAATTTAACCTGGTAAATTTTGGACGTCAGCAGTGCTGCGTCACGGCCCTGATAGATCATTCTGAATAAAAAGAGAAAAATTCTTACCTCAATGAAGTCGCCGGATAACGCATATATATCTGCTCTTACAATAATTTTTTTTCTAGCACAGCCCTGTACAATGCTGGCCGATAGATTTCTCATTTATGAAAGAAAGCAACTGATTTTTCTTTTGCAACAATCGGAATGATCATGGATTGGAGAAATTAGTAAATTCTTTAAATTGAAATGAATGCTTGTTAAAAATTACTTTATATGAGAAAGATCATTATTAGGACATTTTTAAAACATTTACATGGGAGTTCAGATAACATTACTAGATATGCGCGAGGCTGCTTTTTACCTTATACAATAATACTCGGGCTCCGGCATCGCTGCACCGCGACCGGCTCAGCCAACACGATACACTATACCAGACCAGAGCAGACTGTAGACTAGCAGACTAGCAACAACTTACTGCTACAGCTACACAGTTCCTACTCAGTCAACACTGCTCTCTGGTCAGCGATTCTCTTATACCTTGCATATCGCAGGCAGCGCATGAGCAATACATCGAAATTACATCTGCTCGGACCTCTTACAACACATCTTTTAGCTGTCTCAAGTTCCAATTGTTACTTTATTTGAGCAATCAGTTCCGGCGCTACATGACGTTATCTTCAGAGCCCCTGACAGTCGTGTAGGGAGAACCCCCTTCCCTGGTCCAGTCAAAGTAGGGGCTAGCATTCAGTGACTGGTATCGGTAGATTTTTGACACAGCGATCCCTGCGATCACCTCTTGTCGACTCTACAGCAGGATCATCCTGTAATAGAATGATGCCCACCCACATATTACCACGGCGGCTTTATCTACGCTGTAGAGGTTTCGCTGGAAAGCCCTCACACATACTCCATCCAGACCCGATCTCTCCCCACGTGATTTCCATATTTTTGGAGCCCTTAAGAAAGACACTGGTGGCCGTCGATTTGATTCTGATGCAGAAGTGGGCGCCTGGGAACGTTCATGGTTCCACAGGCAACTGTGAACGGCCCACAAGTGATGATCGAAGGGATCACTATGTCAAAAATTTACGGCCCCTATTTTGAGTGGACTAGATATGGGAATCTTCCTACAAGTCGGTCAGGGGGCCTGAGGCTGGCGTAATGCAACGCCGAAACTGGTTGCTCAAATAAAATAACTGGAAATTTAGACGCCTGAAAGGGGTTTTGATTCGACATTTTATATTGAAAAGCAGAGGTCCTGCAGCCATCTGTATAAAGACGGACTTACAGAGGATTTTCGAGGATTAGTTTTACGTGGTCGTTCCACATGCGTGGATATTAAATGAATGTGACCGTTCGGTAACTGTGTAATCACACAATAACGAGTCTTTCTATTTATTTACAATACATTATATGTCCCCAAACTGAACTACTATTGTCTATGGGTCTTCCTGCATTTCGTTACAATTTTTTTGTGTTGCAGCACCGTCCGCCAACAATCTCATTGAATTTCCTACTTTTATGTTGCGATCGATTTAGCTGGAACTTATTACTACCTGAGAATATAGTTCAAGGTCGAAACCTGCACATCACCAATACTTTACGACAAGTAGTTCATTCGCAACATCAGCTTGTATCGTTCCTTCAATGTGTGACCTGGTACTCAGGTCAATGAAACTAGACGAATGCATTGAATAGAAGTGTCTTATCGGTTACGCACACCAGAATTCAGTCACGATAGCCAGTGCGATTGTCAATAGTTTGTTAGTTGTGGCAACATTTTCAGCGAACAGTTTATATTACTAGCGAAGCTTTCAATGTGTAATATCATACCTTTCCATACCTCGCTAATTTATTGCTCTACAGAATGCATACAAAAACTTTGGATTCATAACGTAAGTCGTTGAACAATGGATTCAGGTTGTGATGATCTCCACTTCACCTTACAACAGAGACAACCTGCTTTTTATTTTTGCGATATCTTTAACGCAAATGCACAGGAGTACGAACAACATATCAGAGCCCGAGAATATCGTGTATTTACGGAACTGCTTTGCGCATATCACTGTAGCTACAAATGCTACCGACAACCTTTCTGATTGTTGGCAATTTAACACATGCTCTGCACTAATTTGCGAAGTTTCTCGAACGAAGAAGAGCTGGTGATTCCCATCCATATACACTCCTGGAAATTGAAATAAGAACACCGTGAATTCATTGTCCCAGGAAGGGGAAACTTTATTGACACATTCCTGGGGTCAGATACATCACATGATCACACTGACAGAACCACAGGCACATAGACACAGGCAATAGAGCATGCACAATGTCGGCACTAGTACAGTGTATATCCACCTTTAGCAGCAATGCAGGCTGCTATTCTCCCATGGAGACGATCGTAGAGATGCTGGATGTAGTCCTGTGGAACGGCTTGCCATGCCATTTCCACCTGGCGCCTCAGTTGGACCAGCGTTCATGCTTGACGTGCAGACCACGTGAGACGACGCTTAATCCAGTCCCAAACATGCTCAATGGGGGACAGATCCGGAGATCTTGCTGGCCAGGGTAGTTGACTTACACCTTCTAGAGCACGTTGGGTGGCACGGGATGCATGCGGACGTGCATTGTCCTGTTGGAACAGCAAGTTCCCTTGCCGGTCTACGAATGGTAGAACGATGGGTTCGATGACGGTTTGGATGTACCGTGCACTATTCAGTGTCCCCTCGACGATCACCAGTGGTGTACGGCCAGTGTAGGAGATCGCTCCCCACACCATGATGCCGGGTGTTGGCCCTATGTGCCTCGGTCGTATGCAGTCCTGATTGTGGCGCTCACCTGCACGGCGCCAAACACGCATACGACCATCATTGGCACCAAGGCAGAAGCGACTCTCATCGCTGAAGACGACACGTCTCCATTCGTCCCTCCATTCACGCCTGTCGCGACACCACTGGAGGCGGGCTGCACGATGTTGGGGCGTGAGCGGAAGACGGCCTAACGGTGTGCGGGACCGTAGCCCAGCTTCATGGAGACGGTTGCGAATGGTCCTCGCCGATACCCCAGGAGCAACAGTGTCCCTAATTTGCTGGGAAGTGGCGGTGCGGTCCCCTACGGCACTGCGTAGGATCCTACGGTCTTGGCGTGCATCCGTGCGTCGCTGCGGTCCGGTCCCAGGTCGACGGGCACGTACACCTTCCGCCGACCACTGGCGACAACATCGATGTACTGTGGAGACCTCACGCCCCACGTGTTGAGCAATTCGGCGGTACGTCCACCCGGCCTCCCGCATGCCCACTATACGCCCTCGCTCAAAGTCCGTCAACTGCACATACGGTTCACGTCCACGCTGTCGCGGCATGCTACCAGTGTTAAAGACTGCGATGGAGCTCCGTATGCCACGGCAAACTGGCTGACACTGACGGCGGCGGTGCACAAATGCTGCGCAGCTAGCGCCATTCGACGGCCAACACCGCGGTTCCTGGTGTGTCCGCTGTGCCGTGCGTGTGATCATTGCTTGTACAGCTCTCTCGCAGTGTCCGGAGCAAGTATGGTGGGTCTGACACACCGGTGTCAATGTGTTCTTTTTTCCATTTCCAGGAGTGTATAATATTTCGGTGCTGCACTTTCCGAGACACACAACGAAAGATCTTCAGATCATCCTAAACACCTCCAGTGATATTGTAAGAATAGGCTGCATCACTGCTGTGTAGTCAAATATCTTTAAGCGCAGAACCCTGAAACATTCCAAGGAAACCAGAACAAGAAATGAAACAACTACAAGCAGCTATAATGACAGAGCTTTTATTCGATATGACGTAATACATGAAACATCAAATGAGTCCTTAACATTTCGCTATAAAAGCAGTAAACGGACAACCTTTTGCAACGAATACCTATCTGAGTTGTGGTTAATGTTTACTCCTCTCACTTTAAGCACCTCTCTCTAGATACGAGACAAGTGCCTGCGAGATCGCGCGTAGCCCATGATGAGGTTAGCAAAGAACGTTACTGCCGCCGAGTACCACCACAATTACGTAGGCACGCTGAAAGAGGTGGCATCCAAAGCACTCCATGAAAGGTTAATGGACGGTAAAGACTCGTGTCGAAATTATCTGCATCCTCTATCAGTTTAGGTCACATCCCTGCCACAGACTGCGTTTTACATGTGAATGGACCGGATGGACGATAAAGGCAGTCTAACAGACCTCAACACACTATGGAAATAAATGCACAAGTCCATTCGCGACTGGACAATATCGATGAATCTCAATAGGTTTCACTCAAGTTCTTTGAGTCTTCCATCCGAAACATTCAGAATTACAAATGAAGCAGGCTTCTAAGTTTTCACCCGAAATTCCAACTGTGAAGAAGTCCTTATACGTTAGTTTGCAAAACGACATTTCTCACAGCTGAGCACCAAATGCTCGACTGTACTGCTGGTGCCAATTTGCCCTGAGAGATGGTGAACGACTGGATTCTGATGCTCTGTCGCCTACACAAGACATCACCATCCACTCATTGTGAATTACAGCAACACACGTTCTTTACTATAGACATCTTAAAATAGCTGAAAACTAATTTCAGTCTTAATTGTCATCAGATTGACACGTATCAACATGACGTGGTAGGACGGTTCGTTGACATCAGAAGTACTGGTAGACCACCGGTGTCCACTGTAAGAAGCTTAATGGTATTATTGTAGTTAAGTTTGTTGAAATCATATGAGCTACTTGTATATTACAAACTATGATCCTTGGACTTCTGTGAACTATCATTTTATTGATATATATCAGTCGAAACAAATCGGAAAATAATAATTTACAACAACAGAGTTTGGCGGTTTTAAGCAGTCTCTTTTGAATCATTTAAGAATTTCCAATTAAAAAGTATTAAAAGCGAGTGTATGGACACCACTGTCGTGGCACACAGTCCAGTCGGACACCGAAATAAAACGGGTCCAGACGAGAGTCCTAGTGCAAATCGGTGCCTTGACGCAGCACATTTTGGTAATCCACATCCTCCATGGGCTGCCCCATTTTTCTTCCTTCACGTGAACTACCTTTCTGTATAATTTCGCTCAGAGTTCAACGTCCCATTGCGGGTCGAAGTGCTCAGAGACCACTGTCCAACTCTCGCTTTGTCGGAGGAACCAAAACTGAAGTGGCTTCAGGGAAACCGCATAAATTTAAACCAGTACGTACGGACGGTGATCTGAACCAAGCTCGTTCCGAATAATGGTTTAATGCCTCAGTGACAGCGCCAATTCGGTCTGTCAGTTTCTCGTCAACTGAAAGTGGGCCACCCACCCAGCAACAGCCACTACTGAACAAATTCGAATTGGGTTCTTAAGAACAGCGGTACAGGACGCAACCCAACATCTCTCGGTACATTCAGTGCATTCAGTATTGCTTGCTAATGATACATAGGCCCCATAGTTGATTCTCAGACCATCGTGCCTCATCTTTTAGTAGAGGAGAACGATAGCCTATTATGACTCGTGTTGTTAAATGACAAATCTGCTTTAATAAATAAACAATAACAGCAGCGTTCGAGTCGTAGAAACGGTGTAGAATTGAAATGTTTGCGACATTTTTATTTCGTACACTTATGGGTTGTATCGGCCCTAATTTTTAAAATCTTACACAAATTCAAATGGCTCTGAGCACTATGGGACTTAACTTCTGAGGTCATCAGTCCCCTAGAACTTAGAACTACTTAAACCTAACTAACCTAAGGACATCACACACATCCATGCCCGAGGCAGGATTCGAACCTGCGACCGTAGCGGTCGCGCGGTTCCAGACTGTAGCGCCTAGAACCGCTCGGCCACCCCGGCCGGCCAAAAATCTTACACAATTAGTCGGTATCACACAGCCTGACTTCTAAGCAGACGATCTAGTATTTCACGTTGTATCAACAGTATATTGCTCAGATTACACTTGGCAAAAATTCCGGCCAAATTTTATTGTGTTGGTGTATAAGTTCCTAGCGTTTTTCCATACGTTCAATAAGAGAAACATATAATAAAGACCTTAATCATCAATAATGTAGTATCCTTCACTATTTACAACAGTTTGCCAACGTTGGGGTAACGTTTAGATTCCGCGACTGTAAAAAGGACGAAGTTTTGAGGGGAAGAACTCGTCGAGCAATGTTCGGAGCACATTTTCATCCGGAAAGGAAGTTCCTTGAAGGTTGTTCGATGCAGAGCGAAAAAGGTGAAACTCTGAGGGCGCAAGATTCGGTGAATAAGGTGGGTGCGGAATGACTTCCCGACCCAAATTCTGTACAACGTTTCCTGTCAGTCTAGCAGATTGCGGGCGGGCGTTGTCATCGAGCAGCCCATCACTTCACGCAGTCTTCCTGGGCGTTGTTCTTGGATTCCGTCTGCAAGACGCCTCAGTAGAAGACAAACGTCAGCAGTTATGGTTACACCTCGGGCAAGCAATTCGCAGAACACCACACCGTCGCTGTTCCGCCAGATGCACAACATTATGTTTTAGGGATGCGTGCAGATCTTTGTACGGGGAGTCGCTGCTTTGTTTGGGCTCAACCATTCCTTTCTTTTCATTATGTTGGCACGAAGACGCCATTTATCGTCACCAGTAATGATACCGGATACGAAGGGTCGGTGTTGTTCACGAGCCAACTGATGACGAGCAAACCTCTGTGATTTTGGCTTAGAGCGTACGGTACATCTACACCCGATTTTTGAACCTTCCTCGGTGCATCTAAATATCCCACCATGGTGGAATGATCACAGTCCACCATATTTGCCAGTTCTCGAGTACACTGGCGTGGATCATTTTGGATTAATGCGGTCAAACCATCTTTCTCAAACTCCAAAGGTCTTTCTGAACGTGGAAAGTCACTAATGTTAAAACGATCCTAGTTAAAAAGAGAAAACCATTTTCTTGCCGTGTTCTGTCCAATGGCATTATTCCCATACACGGCGCAAATGTGCTTGCCTCCGCTGCTGTCACTCCTCTACTGAACTCAAACAGAAGAATATGTCGGAAAAGAGCCGATTTCTCCACTTGGCACTCCATTTTCTAGCGTCTACAGCTCCACTCATGATCTCCAAATGACAAAATTACATTATGCAAACTCAACAGCAACAGTGAACTACAAATAAAACATGACAATCGATATATAAATCCATAGAAACTGGAATATCAACATGCAAAACAAAAAGTTACGAAGTTGTGCACCAACCTAATACTAATTTGACTTGGAGACGAGATGGCAATCATTCGTCTACATTTTTACCTCCACGATGCAGCTGAAAAGAGAACCAAGGACGTGAGCAAAACAGCGTGTGTTTTACGGAAGAAACTCGCATAGCAACACTAAGTCTCTTTATGTCAGAATAAACCTCCCTCGGCTTTTATGGATAATCCAGCAGAAGCATCGAATGGCAGGGACTACGTAGGATCTTGTTCAACCTCATAAATGCGCCTACTACCCACCTCAGGCGAAATCGCAAATGCGCCCCATTCTCAGCTAGCCGGTTTGAATTCTAGCTTAGTATCATGCGGTAATTCATTGTCGGCAGCAGTGGAAGTGTTGGAGATGTGACGGGCAAATTTAGTTATACCTTCAGCCGTTTGTAATGGTGTAAAACAGCTGCACCATTTCCGCTGCTGCAGAAAACAAATCACCGCACAATACTCCACTTTATCAATGGGCTGTTTGATTTGGTCCTCTAGCAAAGTCCTGCGAAAATAAACGTTAAATGAACCATTCAAAAAAGCACATAAAATTCGCTTGACTCCTTCCTGAAAGACAATCTCCATTCCTTCCAAATTAATAATACAAATGTAGACCAGATGCATGAATTCACACAAATAGTATCGGCAGCAATTGAGAGATTTATACCAAATAAATTAACAGACGACGGAACTGGTCCTCCTTGGTACACAAAACGGGTAAGAACACTGTTGCAGAAACAACGAAACAAACATGCCAAATTTAAACAAACGCAAAATCCCACGATCGGCGATCTTTTACAGAAGCTCGAAATTTAGCGCGGACTTCAATGCGAGATGCTTATAACAGTTTCCACAACAAAACTTTGTCTCGAAACCTGGCAGAAAATCCAAAGAGATTCTGCTCGTACGTGAAATATGTTAGCGGCAACAAACAATCAATGCCTTCTCTGCGCGATAGCAATGGAGATACTATCGAAGACAGTGCTGCCAAAGCACAGTTACTAAACACAGCCTTCCCGTTTTCCACGTGGCTGTCTTCAGCTGTCTCCTATTCTGTCCCTTGGGACAGATGTATAGTCGTTTAACCCCTCTGTGTGTTCGTATTCTATGGTTTTGACTTGGGCGCGTAAGACCTCAGTTGTTTCTTGCACCCTACAGCAAAGCAGAACAGCCTGCCTTCCGAAATGCCTTCACAAAAGAAGACGCAGTAAATATTCCAGAATTCGAATCAAGAACAGCTGCCAGCATGAGTAACGTAGAAGTAAATATCCTCGGAGTAGTACAGCAACTTAAATCACTTAATAAAAGCAAGTCTGCTGGTCCTGACTATATCAATTAGGTTCCTTTCAGAGTATGCTAATGCTTTAACTCCATACTTATCAATCATATACAACCGTTCACTCGACAAAAAATCTGTGCCTAAAGACTGGAAAGCCGCACAAGTCATACCTATACTCAAGAAAGGTAGAAGGAGTAATCCACTAAATTACAGGCTCATATCATTAACGTCGATATGCAGCAAGATATTGTGTTCTAACATTGTGAATTACCTTGAAGAGAACAGTACAGTGACACCACAGTCAAGACGGATTTAGAAAACACAACTAGCTCTTTAGTTACACGAAATGGTGAGTGGTATTGACAAGGGATTTCAAATTGATTAATATTTTTAAATTTCCCAAACGCTTTTGATACTGTACCTTACAAGCGGCTAGGAATCTGTGTGCTCACGGAATATCGTCTCAGTTATGCGATTGGAGTCGTGATTTCCTGTCAGACGTCTCAGTTCGTAGTAACTGAGGGAAAGTCATCGAGTACAACAGAAGTGTTTCTGGGGTTCCGCAAGGTAGTTTATAGGCCCTCTGCTGTTATCTATATAAACGATTTAGCCATCAGATTGTTTCCAGATGATGGCTGTCGTGTTTCGTGTAGTACAGTCATCAGAAGGTCAAAACCAACGGCATAACGATACAGATAAAATACAGGTAAAGTGCGAAAATTGGCAACTCACCACGAGTAATGAAAAGTGTTAGATCACCCAGATGAGTGCTGAAAGGAATCCGTTAACCTTCGAATGCACGGTAAATCAATTTAAATCCCGGAAAGTCAACTAAATACATAGGAACTACAATTACGAGCAACTTAAATTGGAAAGTACACACAGGAAATGTGTCGAAAGCGAGTCAAATACTGCTTTTTATTGGCAGAGCACTTAGAAAATTTAACGGATCTACTAAAGAGACTGCCTACACTACGTCTGTCCATCCTCTTTTAGACTACTGTGCACGGTGCGGGATCCTTACTAGACAGGATTAATGGAGTACATCGCGAAAGTTCAAAGAAGAGCAGCGTGTTTTGTATTATAGAGAAATAGGGGAGAGAGAGTGACTGACATGATAAAGGATTTGAGATGGACGTCGTCAAAGCAAAGGTGTTCCTCGTTGCAGCGGGATCTTCTCACGAAATTTTGATCACCAATTTTCTCCCCAGAATGTGAAAATATTTTGTTGACGCCGACCCGCATAGAGAGAAACAATCATCATAATAAAAATAAGGGAAATCAGAGCTCGCATGAAAATATATATATTTTTTTTAGAGGAGTAATAGGGAATTATTGTGAAAGTGGTTCGACGAACCCTCTGCCAGGATTAAGAGTGATTTGCAGAGTATCCGTGTAGATTTAGCGATGTGCTGCGGTTACTGTGGGGCAGAGATTTCAGTGTGTATCTGTCCTGATGCACACTGAAATCTCCACACCACAGCAACCACAACACACCGAAAGAGAAGCCACAACAAACAGCCCATTGATGAAGTGGCATATTGTGCGGTAATTTGTTTTAGGCAGCAGCGAAAATTTTGTGGCTGGTTCACGTCGTTCCAGATTACTAAATGTATAATCTGCATTCGCTTGACACAGCTGCAACACTTCTGCTGCTGCCAAAAACGAAACATGCACGTTATTCATTTAGCATTCAAACCGTCTATGTAGCAGGAACACTGATATGGTTGGACAACATTCTACATAGTCCCTGCCATTCGTGATGCTTCTACTCTGCTATCTAGAGAAAACGAGGGAGGCTTACTGTGATACATTGTGACTTACAGTGTTACTAAGAGAGTTTCTTCCACAAGAGACAAGTTGTTTTGCCCACTCCCATGGCTGTCCTTGTTTTTAACTGCAAGGGCATCATCGGAAAAATTGGAGACTAACGACTGCCATTTCGTCACAGACTGAAATTAACAGGGGAGAGAGTTGTACCTGGAAGACAGTGTACCCAGGAACACATTACGTTTCCTGGGCTGTGTTTGAATCTAGTGACTGTCTTTATAATCACATGAAGGAAAGTGCATTATAAACCACCATATGCCGTTTCTAGCATTTTTTTACTGCTTTTGTTGTTGAGAGGCATGAGAGTGGGTTTTGTACGCCGTTTGTAAATATTAATAGTTCTACACATTTAAGTGTTGTGTAATATATTAAAACTATTTGGAACGAATTGTTAATTTTTCAGTTAGTTTTAAGATGAGTAAAATTCTGTATAGTTACGTAAGGTGTGGATGGTTAAGCCATAAATCGTCGGTCGTGCACCATTTTGAACTTTGAAACCAAACAAGGTTCATCTTCGGACACGCTATATTCGTAAGTATCTTAATCATTTTCCCTGTCTTGAAAACGGATATTTGTTTTAATTGCCACTAGCTTCTGTTTCAAAATGTTTTTAACTTGCAACTGGTTTTTGATAACACACCTTAGTCTGATTTCACTTACTAATTATTGGCGTGCAATAGTGTAATAATGTAACACATAAAATGTTAAATACAGCATCGACAAGATTTTATCGATTGCAACACTTTTAAATTTGAACAGAACATTTGTTATTAAGTATATGACCATGCTGTACCTTCGAACAGTTTTTCACGTTCGCAATGACTTTACTTTTCCGGGATATTTTTTGTAATTTTAGAAAAAAAAACCATTGCAACACACAAACTGAATACTATCATTTCAAAATGGAATAAGGAAATATTTTACTACAGGGCTATATAGAGGCGAAAGTCTGAAAAGTATTCCACAACACTCTCCGCTACAACCATGTTTCTTCACCGTACTTTATGTTGAATCTGTCGCTTCTTAAAGACGCTATGCGTCCAGTAATATTGGCCGACCCTGGGACGACGAGATTTCACCAAATCAGTTCCACTAACCAGGTATGCAGCATACTACCCACCCCAGAAAATTGCTACAATGATTTTCAACATGAAAACCATACGAGTGACAGTCTCTAAGCGGAAAAGATATTTTAAAAGGGAATCAGAAACCTAAGTTTCGCTCGGACTATCGACTCTCATGCTAGCAGATGGCTGGATGATACGCAACACATTGCATACGAACGCAGTTTAGTGCCTTCGCCTGCCGCCTGTCAGAGACAGAACGAGTCCTGAACGAGACCTACCGCCGCAGGGCGGCATCAGCGAACGTTCTGTCTCCAACAAAAGTTGTTCCCCATGATGTGATCCATCACTCCTGGACTTTCGTCGCAAAGATCTTGGAAAAGAAAACCTATTCTTCCTATACCCTATCCGTTTGCATGAGATTCCTTCGCTTTCCAAACGGGAAAGTGACGGACGACGAGTTCCAAGAGGCACCTGTGTATGCATACGAAGCTCACCAAGGAGGCAAACGGTGGAACTGCCAATGAATGGTTGAACAGTTAAGAGGACGCAGCACATGAAAGAGTCCTTTCATAACATGAGAAGGGAAATTCTACGAAAGCACGAATTAGTATTACTTTCACCAAATACTGAGACAGACTCCAGTATAGTCCTCTAACGGTCCGCCGTATGAGTAAAACGAATACTGCACAGTCGCCACGGTTTCGTCTACTGCGAAGGACAGAGGGAACGGATTTTCCGTCTGGCCTCTGCCTGCGCAGTCGAGTGGTTCGCTGGAAAGCGGGTCACTGCACGCAAGGATGGCCACGGCTGCCCCCAGCTGTCTGGCTGGCAAGGGGCTTGCTGCAGCGCCCGCCGCGTTAAAACTGGAAGTGAGCACCTGCCAGCGGTCACCAGCGACTGGTGCACTACACCGACTGCAATAAATCGTACCAACATCGTGGCGGTAAATCTATAGTGGAACAGACACGCCTCGATGCAGCTAGAAAGAGAGGGTCCCGCAGGCGAAGGTCAGCAAACCAGTAATGCACCGAGTCGAACAGGAATGGTGTGCTATTTTCTGTTCAGTGTTTAGCGTCTAGTCGGGCCGGCTTACAGTAAAAGCCCTGTCCAGTCGGTAGTGGTCTTAACATCGAGGTTTTTTTACCTGACAGATCTAATAAAGATGGTTTCTCTCAGGGGTTTTACCGTGATCGATAAAAACATGAAAATTACGAATCATAATGGCACAAAAGAATGTAATTCTCAACGTGATTTCCTGTTCACTACGGGGAGTTCCACGACAAAGTTTTATAAGTAAACCGTTGTCCCTTCCCAGAAATGACACCATGCGACTATATTTACTCTCTGTGCTACAAGTTTCGACAGGCAACCTGTTCTAATTTGGAACATGATCACTATGCACACCTAATCTCAAGTCAAGAAGTAAAGCTTCTTCAAAAATTTAACTATGAGCAGTTATTTTCGCCTTGACAAATGTCGTCTTATTATGTGATAATTTACCTTTGGGTTATACCTTTTCACTCAAAAAAATGACGGTTGTATAACAGGCAGCTGTTTGCATTTTTTTTTTTAATCCTATGACGACAGATTTTAATTTGAAGACTCTGCTACCCTCTTCCTAATGTACAATAATGCATTCGTCGCCTTCGCAGGACTTTCGCCACATCTATTCTACTGCACATGTTCACCACCAGATCTCATATCGTAGTCGTACACACAAATCTTACATACGGTAACTTTTCTACCGCTAAAATCTTTTGCACTGCGTGTACCTGCTATAAACCATCTCCGTACGTCGATTGTAGCTAGGGGACTGATGACCTCAGAAGTTAAGTCCCATAGTGCTCAGAGCCGTTCGATTGTCGCGTGTTTCTGATTGAATGTGATACACATCATGCTAGAAGCTTGCTTGATCTGTAATATTTGGTGCAAGGTTTCGAGGTAATTAGATGCCGCTGCTTTAAGCGCTCTCGTGAATCTTGTTTACGTTCTTCAATACATACTTTTTTCCTTATGCGTGACGACTTAACTACACACTAGGCGTAAACTGTGGTCCTTATTTTCATCCAATTATCCAGAAACGGAGATGTCGACTGGTCAAGAATTTTCACGAACTTTATCAGCTCCATTCTGATCTACGCAATTATCATTGTTTTAATGAGGATTGCAACCACCGCATGGAACTTGTGACACACTCCTAGCTGGTAATTACTAACAGCAATGTCTCGTACAAGGGATAATGTCGCAAATAGCTTCTGCTATACTTTCAGTGAACTGACACCTGCTTCCATGAAGGATTCTGGTACGCCTTCAACATAAAAGGTACATTCCTTTTATTTTGCCTGTAACATATGGAACTACGACAAAAATGAGTATTACATATAAGCTGTACTGTGTGTGTGTGTGTGTGTGTGTGTGTGTGTGTGTGTGTGTGTTCTGCCTCAATGCATACATGAATGATAAAGAATATTGTATGTCATCTGAACTGCCGATGATATGGAGGGATCCCATCAGTCATACTAACAACCTATTTTGCATGGTTTTCTTTAGAAACAAAGCAGCCTCCACGAAAGACGAACCAAGAATTTCATACTCCAGTATAAGTTCTACAGTATAAGTTCTACAGTTCGCACTGAACCTCAAGTCGAAGAAGTTACTGAAGCTTTATCTGAGCTCCACTGAAACCATCATCATCCCTCAGCTCCATCACAATATAGTATTAATCGTCAGTTTCTTCATAATCAATCGTCAGCTTCATCAATCTCAGGCCTTCAAGACTTCTCTGGCTACTGTCGTGTTTTCCAGAGGCGACCCTGTCTTCGTCGACCTACTGCTTTGTTTTGTCAAGTCGTTTTAGCTATTCCCGATTCAGTCATGCGCTGACAGTGTTGTATTAAACTGTCCCTGAATTTCATTATTTTATCTATGATTCAATGAACCCTCGTATCTTCTCATGTGTCTGTCGTCCGTTTGTGCTTAAGCAGTAATAAACCCATCATATACAGTAGAAATTCTATTTCGGTTTCCTCGATTTATTTCGCTCGAGTTGATGTTAGTGATTTATATCCTAAAAGACACTATCTCCAAAATGAGAGCTAATAAATTTTCACTTTTCGAGTCCAGTGAAAAAAAATTATTCATCATGACATTTAACAAAATTCGTAAAAGATTATAACCAGATTACAGAGTGCTAGCCTGCCGTGCAATACGACTATTACGTGGAATGTTAGTGCGGGTGTAGATTCTATCAGCAGAGCGAACGAAGCCTCAGTTTCCAAAAAGGCAACGAAGACGCACATGCATCCCTCCCCCACTCAAGCGGCGTCTGGAAACACACTATGGTTCACTGTCACGTCAGCCACCTGTCAGAAAAATCAAGCCATGTAAGTAACTGGCCTCGTGCACTTCGCCCCGTCACCATCCAACATCTTCAGCAACTGACGTTAGGTGGAATGTATTTTCATTCTGCTTTCGTTCGTGACAGCACACGTCTTCAATACTCCGTGTACATGAATAGTTAGCGTCATGGGAGAAAAAATGACCTTTGACTTCAACTAAGTAAATAAATAATTAATTTGTACAATGGCAAAATGTTTTTAAACATTGTGAAAGGAATCTCATTTCAGTCTACAGCAATTCCTTCTAATCATGTATTAGTAATGAAGTGAGAGCATGATCTGAAGTAACGCAAGATATTCCATAAATACATTAGAGTATGGAGCTGCTGAAGTTCATATTACTGCAGACCACGCCATATTGTAGAGGCATTTCATTTTCAGTATAATGATTTTTTTTTCTTGCTTTAGTCGTTAAGTATTACATTGAAGAGGGAATACAAAATTTGTTTACAGCTGCTCTTGACTTAACTGAAGTCCCAGAGTGTTGTTGCAGACGCAACTGAGGAATAAGTACTGTTCTGCACAGTTTGGTTATAAAATTAAGTGAAGGAAATATATTTACAGCAAATGTGACCTAACTCAAAAAATAAAAATGAGGCAGAACTGTATCGACGATTACTTTCCTATCTACCACCGCATTATTGTAAACAGTAACCAGAATTTCACACAAAAATTTAGAAACTATGCTTTTTATAAATGCAGCAAACATAGTTCAGCGATAATAAAGAGGTCTCCAGTCGCCAGATACCTCAGTATTATTTTTAACGTAAGGCAGGCTGCATTGTCATGGATGGATGTATCTGAACTGAAAACTAGTTTTATTCATCCATCTACTTTTCTGCCACTTCATCCTCACTTTTACTGGCGTGTCTGAGACGCCCCCCAAGCGATATCGACGAGAAGTCCGTTTTGGTACGTAATATTTGAGAGAACGTGTTGTTTTCGTAAATTTTTCTGTGAGCTCTTGAGCTAAAGCCTGCAGGCTTTAGTTGAGCCAGTGTTGAACACAGTGCCAGCAGAGAATCAGATCGCGCTCTTGAAAACACTGGACTCCAAAGAATGGTGTGTGTGTGTGTGTGTGTGTGTGTGTGTGTGTGTAGGGATAGAAATGCACATTTTCGCTGCCTGTATAAACACGGCGACTTGGAGCAATTGAGAGCGTAGATTGAAATTTTGGCAGAAGCCCGCCAGAGAGGAGAGCAGAGGAGAAGGAGCCGTGAGGTCGCAGGTGTAGGCTGGGCCGGGCCGGGCCGCCCCGTTCTGTTCCGTTACGTTAGCAGGGGGCGCCCGAGGCGCTGCCGCATACCGGACAGCCTAGGTCACGCGGCGGCGAGCGCTCCCCGGCCTGCACTCACTTCTTCGCCAACAGTGCACCCACATCACTACTGCCCGGTAAATGGCGACCGTGCACCTGTCCTCAAGACATGCGCATTGTGACGTACTCGGCTGGCATTGACGCAGATCCACGTTGAAAAGTTATTGGGTGAAGGTAACGCGACACTTTTTGTACAATCTTCTGGGCTAATACGTATTTCTGGCATCTTGCTGAGATCTCCTTCCAGGAACTGTGGTGCACTGTCAAAACGTGTGATAATTTCATGACAGTACTTGCCGCATTTATCGCGGTGGATGTTTATGACAGGCTACTGAGTGACTTTGCGCGGCAGGTTGTAGCGTTCATTACAATAGTCCGATCAATGAACGATGACGGTTCGCACATGTCGAGGCACGGACAGAAATGGCATTGTTGACGGTTCCCAGCGACAGTTTTAGTACGCTCATGCTTTCCTCTTGAAGGAAGCGTATATCCTGCAAATTATGTCTCTCGCTTGCTTATGTAGAATTTATCACTTATCACTACCATCAGCAATGGCAACTCGCAACAAAAAAATTCACTACACAACTCGCTACGATCATATTTAATGCTTGGGTTAGCTACGGCATTCAGAAAAGAGCGCCCAGATCACTACTGAACGCTCATTGGCTGTCTGAGTATGCGTGACGTAGGTGCACAGAACAAGCCTAAACTCGACCGCTATCATTCGTGACTCCAACTATAGTTGCTGCAGGGTGTGGCGTTAGTGGCGTCTTGTTTCTGTTTTATGTTTCCATACGCCGGTGGCGTCTTGCTAGCACTGAAGGCAGGCAGCCATGCTGTAGGCTGTTTAAAGCTACCGTCACGATTAAAATCTTTCCGGTGTTCAGTGGTTCCGCCTCTCTGACTTTTCATTTGAACTGATAAACTGCTTTCGCTAAAACCCGGTTGGTGTCGTCCAGAAGACCGAAACAGAATCACGCGGTACCAACATCCAATAAGCTTGTGTTCACAAGTAGTTCGATTATTGTCAAATCAAGGACGAAACAACTAATCTTATATAAAACTTTCTCGGACTTTTTGCCCCGTCAGGGTAAAACCTCGAGCTATCGACTATTACCTCCATCGTCTTCGTCAGGAGCAACTAACTGTCAAAACTGCTGCTTTGGTGGCCTTATACAGCCCAAAGACGCTTCTGATTGGTCGGCAATTACGTCACGGCTTCAACGTCTGTGCTATTGGTGCAACCGCTCCCTCCATAGCGTAAACATGGTGACAAATATCTCTGGCTCTTCACTGCTTCGAGAGGTCGCTACCATAAACGCAAATATTACATCCGCTGTCACGGTTCAATGTATTCTCACACATTTTCATTCCTACTACCTCTTTAATTACAGAATCCGAGCATGTAGGAGCCTGGGAAAAAACTTTCGTTTCATCAAATAGAATTTTATGTGATGCTGTGCTCGGCAACTGCAGATTTCTCCAGTTCTCAATTTTTAATATGCCATTGATTTTCTACACAATGGTCGGAAACGGTGGGGGTGGACTCACTGATGTAACTGCTTCCGCACTCACAAGGGAAAATGCTGAACATTTACGTGTTGAGCCACCTATTGCATTCCTTCCCTTCTGCGGAGCTGCGTCCACAAACACAGGCATCGACCTTAGAAGAACTATCAGTTCTATTTTCTGACCTCCGAAGAAGGTAAAGGAGATGCTGTGCCCTGTTAAGGACAGTCTCGGAATTTCCAACATACCTTGTGCTCAGTCCATTCGTACCGTTTCCGAGCGCTGTGCCGAACATAAACGGCCTACTAAAAATCCAGAACTGGAGATATCTACAGCTAACGAGCACCGCCTCGCAAACATAAAATATACTGTTGGACGAAACAAAAGTTTTGTCCCAGGTTCCTACATACTAGGATTCTGTAATTAAAGACACTGCATAAATAAGAATAAGTGAGAAAATCTTCAACCATCACAACGGATATAAACTTTGCGGTGAGTGGAAGCGATGCAGAGAAGAGCCAGAGCTATTCGTCGCAATATTTACGCTACGGTGGAAGTGATGGCGCCACCAGCGCAGTTGGCACCATTGCGTCAGCATTACGTAATTATCGACCAATCAGAAGCCGTTTCTGAGCCGCAAAAGGATCCCTACCTGGGACTGAATCCGGGACTTCCAGCGCTCTAACTGCTAGACCACTAAGGCCTACAATCTTCTCAGCAATATTTCTTACCAAGAGAAACGAGACAGTTCGCATTACTATGAACTATTTCTCGTAGTGAGAGACTTTTTTTGTCCTAGCCCTGCTTCTTTACGTTCTGACAGTTTTCATCACAATGGTCAAACCGGATAGCGAGGTCTAACAGCAGTGACACCTATACATAATTCCTTAGGCAAAGGGCGAAGAGAAATGGCACGTGTGTTTACCGAAAGATGTATCACATCGAAACAGGTTACCACATCTCCTCGCCAAACCATAAGAAGTCGGCTGTCACTTTGCAAGATGAACTGCGACTCCTTGCTAGAAGGGTACTGCAGAGGTCTACAGCGCCCTATTTGAGTCTGGGCGGACATTGGAAAACGCTCTTCCATAGGACGACCGATGAGCTGTGCGAAGGTACCTGCTCTCCTCGCGTCCTTGATCAAGTCGTCGGCGTACAGTACCAGATGACGTCATCCTTCTTGCAGCTGTAGCACAGGTAACTGCAGAAAGGATGGGGTCGCGGCCTTGTCTCTTCCCGTACCTAATAACAAAAACGCTACAGCATCGTCTGCGAACAGCATCAGGAAGCTTCCGACATTAATACAAACTGCGTACACCACTGAAGTGCATGCGCCGGAGGACAGTCGGCATTGCACCACATGTCACGTTTTCTTCCCGTTTCGGTCGCTTCTGGAGCACGGGAAGAGTGAATGCTTAAAAGTGTCTGTGCGTGCCGTAATAATAGTCTGATCTTGTCTTCATTGTCTCTATAGGAGCGATATCTAGGGGGCTCAAGAGGATCTCTAGATTATTCACTGAACACTGGTTCTTGACTTTTGTACGTAGGCTTTCTCGTGATAGTTTGTTCGTATCTACAAGAGTCTGCCAATTCACATCATTTGTGTCACCCTTCATTCTATACTTTCAATATCCGTTGTTAGTCTTGTTTGGTAGAGGTCCCAAGAACTTGAGCAATATTCTTTCTTTGTAGACTAATTGCGAGTCTCCAATATTCTGAAGATGAATCTAAGTCTGCTGCCCGCTTTACAAATGACTAAGCTCATGTGACAACTCGATTTCATATTCCAAGAAATTGTTGCAGACAAATATTTGTATAACTTGGCTTATTCTAATTGTGACTTATTGATAATGTGATAGTACGGTACTACGTTCTTTTTCGTTTTGTGAAGTGCACATTTAAACCAAGTTGCAGATCTTTACGTCACTTTGAAATATCATCAAGATCTGACTGGATATTTGAAGACCACGACAGGTAACAATGGTAGGGGAGAGTCTATGAGAGAGAGTTACTGCAAGTAAAACGTAAAACATGGTACCTGACTTATTTGTATCAGTTGATAGGCCCACGATAAACTAAGAAATCGTAGCTCTGTCTCTAATTTGAGATTCTCACTAACGGCAAGTTTGTCAGGATGTGCGCATGTAAACAGTGGTAACTCCGAAGAACATGGCTACGAATAGTAGTAACGCGTGCAGGTTTCATATTAAAAAATACTTTTCAGGGAAGCTTTGTATAAATCGGAGGGTGATGTGGATGACTACGACCCAAAGATCCTAAACGTGTTCCTGAACGAAAACGCGTTTCAAAGTTGTTGCTAATTAGAAAAAGTGAATAATTCTTTAGCAAGCAAGCAACGTAATGTTGTGTTCATTACCATGCTTTTCGTGAATTTACGTGACAGTGACATGGCACAAATATTAACGGCCATCCTTAACATTGTTTACGTGCTGCAGTGAGACGTCAATAACATTACTTTTATATTGCGCTGAATCATAGGTCAATTTCTGAGGTTGTTATATTTCATTATTGCAAACACTGAGAATAAACATGTTCGTATCATAAACTGAAACAATTTGGACTTTTTAAATTTTCAGGTTTAAGAGGTTTCACAGTAATGTTTCGTTAACTCACTTAGAAAATAAGTGAATGCTAAACCATGTCAAATAAACAACTCATTGACGTACCTTTAAGAATAAAATTTTGCAGATAGTTTATTTTAAAAATATGTCGTTACTGTAGAACTATTATAAAAAAATGACATTCAAATAAGTTAATCAAAATCGATGTACTTGAAATATGTAATTAATCAGATTTAAATTAAATGTTACCGCCCAATTTCTCGAAACACTGTTTACATTTATACAGTTAGGTATTACTTCATTACAGATAAATGCATCGTTTCTTGTAAGTCTTAAGTTACTATTAATATTATTCGCTGGGTCATTAATACACAACATGATCAACAAATTTTCCTGGAGCATGCTTGCTGTTACTTCTCCTTCTGTCGATTACTCTCCGTTCAAGATGACATGCTGCGCCCTGCCAACCAAAAAATCTTTATTCCAGTCACGAATTTTATTCGATACCGTGTATAACAGCACTTTCGTTAATAAAGACTGATGTTGCACCAAGTCACATGCTTTCCCAGGGTCCAGAAATACTGCATCAACCTAATTTCGTTGATCCATTACTTTCGTAACATGTCAAGAAAGCTGACGTTGGATTTAGTTTGATTGCAGTTTTCGAACCCACGCTGGTTGGGAAGGAACAGGCTATTGCGTTTGAGATACTGCATTACGTTTGAAATCAAACTATATTCTAGGATTCTAGAACATTTGACGATTTCGTCTCATATTACCTTAGCTGGAATCCACGTTAAACTGCTGGGGAACGCAAGGGCATATCACCTCCAACAGGAGCGTGGACAATAAAGCACTGTGGTGTTCCAAGCAATCTTCATGGGGTGGATGAAGGCGAATGCACCACTTACACACTGTGTACACCAGATGCTAGTAGGTAATGGCTCAGTGCGTCATGCAGGAAGTTGCAGCCGCAGCCGCAGCCGCGGCCAGAGGCAGATATGGTGGCGCGGCGTCTGTGCCGTGCTGGCACCGCTCCGGCCCGGAAGGCAGCAGCTGCGGGGAAAGTGACGGGCGTCAGCTTTCCACGGTCACGAGCTGACGCCGCCAGTCACGCGTCTCCCCCGCCCAGCTCTGCCAAAACCCGGGCGCACAACACGTCACGTCACGTCACGTCACTTCACCTGCTGTCGGTGCCACCACTCCGGTATGTGAGAGACCGTGGATTCCACGACGAACCAGTCAGTAATGACGGCATTAACAGGCGAGACGCGACTGCACCAACCATAGCAATGTGAGCAAGGGATTTACTAAGACAACGTCGGGAAGATGGTTAGGCTGATGTCAGAACCACAAATTTAAGCATGTTTACTCATAGCGATGTAGCAAAGATTTGCTGTAAGTTACACTTGCGCGCCGGATCGAAACTCTCACCAGGAAACGTGTAATCCTCACGCAACACATATTTAGTGAGGGTTCTGACCATGTCCCCGTATCGACTGAAAGGTTCATCTTGTCACCTGTTCCTCTCCACACCTGTTAACCACCACAAAAGCATTCCCCTCATGAAATGCGACCAACATCTCTGCCAGTAAGCTACACAAGGGGAAATCGCACAGTTATATAAAAAAATAATAATAAACGTAGTTTGGCTCAACGGCCTTGTATAAGTCTTTCTATTCGATGCCACTTCGGCATCTTGCGTGTCCGTGAGCCAACGGTACCACCTCATCCAAGTACTTACGCGGACCCGACGATGCTTAACTCTGGCGATAGTAACGCATATTCCATAATGTCTAACACCAAGGGGGAGCGTTACTTTGTGCCCACCACAAAAATTGAAAAATACAAATTTCGTTAATTGTTATTAATTTTTATTAACAGAATGATTTTTAAATAGGTACAGATGTATGTTTCAGAACCGAAAAATATCTTTCAGTACAATCTTACCAATTACGAATGCATTTTCCAGGTGTGTACAAGGAAAGGAGGGTACTTCATAACCACCACAAAAAAAAAATTAAAAACACTAAGTTTGGTAACTGTCGTTGAGTTTTATGCACAACATACAGGGATATTACAAATGATTGAAGCGATTTCACAGCTCTACAATAACTTTATTATTTGAGATATTTTCGCAATGCTTTGCACACACATACAAAAACTCAAAAAGTTTTTTTAGGCATTCACAAATGTTCGATATGTGCCCCTTTAGTGATTCGGCAGACATCAAGCCGATAATCAAGTTCCTCTCACACTCGGCGCAGCATGTCCCCATCAATGAGTTCAAAAGCATTGTTGATGCGAGCTCGCAGTTCTGGCACGTTTCTTGGTAGAGGTGGTTTAAACACTGAATCTTTCACATCACTATGCGTGAAACTTGCCCGCACGCGTTCAACCGTTTCTTCGCTCACTGCAGGCCGACCCGTTGATTACCCCTTACAGAGGCATCCAGAAGCTTTAAACTGCGCATACCATCGCCGAATGGAGTTAGCAGTTGGTGGATCTTTGTTGAACTTCGTCCTGAAGTGTCATTGCACTGTTATGACTGACTGATGTCAGTGCATTTCAAGCACAACATACGCTTTCTCGGCTCCTGTCGCCATTTTGTCTCACTGCGCTCTCTAGCGCTCTGGCGGCAGAAACCTGAAGTGCGGCTTCAGTCGAACAAAACTTGAGTTTTTCTACGTATCTGTAGTGTGTCGTGACCATATGTCAATGAATGGAGCTACAGTGAATTTATGAAATCGCTTCAATCATTTGTAATAGCCCTGTACTTCTTAAAGCAATACAGATGTGTAAGAAGGGCCCTGAACTTGAAAATATTAATGTGACATTTGTTGCGGAAAGTCAAATTGACTACTAGTACTTTAATTTTTCGTTAAGTTTTACTGAAAAATTTAAACATTTACGGAATCTGGTATAAGAATTATTAAAAGCAATTTTTTTCAAAATTTGATAATATAACGTACAAGACTAGATTACAATATTTCCCAAAGGTGGTACAGAGAGGGAAAATACATTATACACCTCTATTTATGAACTTATATTTACGGCGTAATTCTCAATTTTTTACTATTTTATAATAAAACCCATATTTTTGGGAAAGGAAGACATTTTAATTAGATTTGGACTACATTTCTTCCTCTTCTTCTTCTTATTCTTCTTCCTCCTCCTCCTCCTCGCCTTATCCCGTTTTCTCTACGGGGTCTGAACAGTTATATGGATAGAAGCAATTTTAGTACACTGGGTGGCCGGTTACCCTTCCTGACGCCACCACTTCCCCTGGGATGAAATCTGTGTACCCCATCCGTGCGAGTCTAGAGTAAATCCCTTGTACAAGTGTGAGAAAGTATTGTAAATTTTTGCTTACGATCTAGCTGAGGCGAGACTCATTATCTCAGTATGGGACTCGGTAGGTGTAAGGAACGGTGCAAGTCCGCTAACAACATCTCAGAATTATCCGAGATTTCCCTGAATTTCAATCCCATTCCAATTTCCTCATACTTTCCAACGTTTTCGAGGCAATTCAGCACCGAATTACAGTTAGGTGTGGATCCGAGGCTCAGTTCTGTGGTGTGTCACAATTTGTTCGTTATGTAGAGTGAGTTTCAATGTGTGTTTTATAAGAAGCAGCTATGAAAACCAATCACCTACCAGAACGGGAATACGGAATGGTTCCATTCAGTATCACCATAGGCGTAATGACATTTATCCCACTGGGGGACGACATGATCAACTCCGGTGTCTTAGAACGCGGTCGGCCGCTGACGGATCCACAACCGCATCCACGCTTGTACTTCCTTGTCAGACAGAAACCGACGACTTCAGGACGCCGAAGACATGAAAACGGTGAAAGATCCGGGCTGCAAAGAGGATGCTACAGTGTTTCCCTGCCAAACCGCTGAAGCGTAGCCTTCGTTCGACTGGAGGCGGGCGCTATCATCAGCTAAGAGGACAATTATGTCCGACAGCATTGCTGGTTGTTCTTACTTTATGGCACATCACAGTTTCTGCACAGTGTCTGCAAAGCGCTGTGCACTGGTTGTGGTTCCAGGCACGAGGAAATCGACGAGCAAAGGGCCTCTGTAGTCAAAAAGATCAACATGGGTTTACAGAAACTTGAGTGAACAGCTCTGGATCTCTTTGGCGAAGGAAACGTCGGAGGTCTTCACTGCTGGCTTTACCGTTTGCCCTCAGGCTCTTGGAATGCTGTCCGGCAGAATCACCCTGTTTGTATGATAACGCCAGCCCTCACACTGACAATAAAACGAAGGCTACGCATCAGCGATTTGGTTGGGAAACACAGTAACATCTTCCATACAGACCGTATCTTTCACTGTGTGAGTTCCACACCTTTGGCGACCTGAAGAAAGACAGGCGTAGAAGTCGGTTTCAGTCGGACGAGGAATGCAAGAGTGGGTGCGGTTGTGGATCCGTCAGCGGCCGACGCCTTTCTACGAAAAAGAAATCTCTCTCTCTCTCTCTCTCTCTCTCTCTCTCTCTCTCTCTCTCCCTCTCTCTCTCTCTCCCCCCCCCCCCAAACGGTCACACTACAGAAACAACGCTACCCTACCCCACTTTTAACATGCCAAGATTTTGACGACAATATATATAATGTTGCAATACAACAATATTAATACATCAGTATACAATATCATCAACGAAATTTCATTTCAGAGAAGCACATTATTTGAAAAGTGCTCGTCCCAAAATTTGTGAAACACTTGTGATGCAATTAATGTTCTAACTATTATAGCAACGAAGCCCACAACTTCGTAATTTACACTATATAAAATCCAAGAGAACACTGCACATTATCAGTATATCACTTACCATTATGAATGTAACAAGAAGTCTGCCGACTATAGCTGCACAAGCTTGTATGCGGGGGGAAAACTCGTTTGTTTCAGTGTTTCAACATACGTTTCGGAAAGGTCAGTCTGTAGTTTTCCTTTTTTTAACGGAGGGCTTTTCCTTTTGTGCCTCGCCTAATTCTATTTCCTCGCACTGATGAAAATCAGTGTGTCCCGTCAGCATGCGAATGGGTGCCTTTATCTGACTGGAAGGTTTTCTACAGCCGGTCAATCTGACAGCCCACCTCTCAGGCAAGAACCGAAAATGTGGAATTCTTTGCAATTTTAAGATCCTTAGGTATCAGTAAATGTAACTCCATCTTGCGTTCAGGGACGTGGGACAGCGGCTGATCGATGAAATGTAATAATACTGTACCGAAGGTCATTGTTTTGATATTGTTTTATTAGGCAACCAGTTTCGAGGTTCCAACCACGTCATCTTCGGGCGTGTCGCACGACTGACACCAAGTACTACTCGTTCATCCTGTCTGATCACCTGCATCTATTCATGTCCATTGGGCATTCCCGGTCTTGGGCAACTCCAGCAGGACAATGCGACACCCCACACGCCCAGAATTGCTACACAGTGGTTTCAGGAACACGCTTCTGAGTTTGAACACTTCCGCTGGCCACCAAACGCCCCAGATACGAACATTACTGAGCATATCTGGAACGCTTTGCAACGTGCTATTCAGACGATATATCCACCCTCTCGTACTCTTATGGATTTATGGACAGCTCTGCAGGATTCATGGTGTCAATTGCCTCCAGCACTACTTCAGACATTATTCGAGTCCATACTGCGTTGCTTCTGCGTGCTCGCGGCGGCCCTACACGATATTAAGCTGATGCACCAGTTTCTTTGGCTCTTCAGTATAGTACACGCGTGTTTGTTTCCCGCATCGAGAGCGGGTATCGGCGCAAGCCAGGCGGAGACGCGAAGCTCTGACTAGGTAGAGTCCGCGAGCAACTCGCCAAGGCCAGACACTATGCAGTGCCGCCGGCATTCCCTGGGCATGCAGCCCAGCTGCGAGGCCTGCAACGCGAGACTCTGACTTAATTAGAACCGTCACTCCTGCTGCTCCTATGTAAATTAACCCCCGAACGTCGTAGGGAGTGGCAACTCGGAAAAAAAACTGACGGAACACTTCTCTAATTAAAGCCATGCGTCGCGGAAAGGCCGGCTACCCTCACGAAAATCAGCAGAAACAGGCACTCATCGCCGAGCTCGTAATTCGCCTGTGACTTTAGTCCACACGAGACCCCGCTGAGCGGCGTGCTTTTGGTAACAGCGTTACCGGAAGCCTTTCACCAGCAGCTGGCCACGGACGCCTGCGCCTTGACACTACGGCACGGGCTGGCAGAAGCCGCACCAATGCACGCGCACTGCAGCTCGCTAATCAATAAAGAATTCATTCCTGCGTGCACATGTAATGACATGGGATGCCACGCCCACAAAAAAGAACTTTTTTCCAAGAGTAACACCTGTAAGGTAGCAGAATAGGATAACATTTAACGAAAACTACCGTTCCGACAATTACGAAGTACATGCTACTAAGTCGCGATGTTTATGTGAAGTTGCAACGTTATTGGATTACGGTATTGATGAAATTAGGTCCTCTTTTAACATAGCGCAACCAAATTACGATTGATTGTAAAGATACTGAACCAAACAGCAAACATGATAAACTGGACTTTTGTTTACACTGATTTTATCATTCACAAAATTCGTACGCAAAAAAAAGCAATTGTGATTTGGCCATCTGTAAAGATGAAGGATTTGTGTTAGGAACAGAAACTAACCAGTAATCATCACATTATCAACGAAAACGATAAAAATATTACTACTGATACGTATTTCATTTAACTACGTTATGAATATGGTAAAATCTCGACTTCGTAACTGTTTCAAAAAAAATTCACAAACTGTAAAGTTACATTCCATAACACGTTCTGTAAAAGCAATGACATATTAATTGTACAGTCAATTACTTTAATTCAAACACTACAAAATGTAACTTTGGTATTGTTGATAGCTAAATAGGAGTGGTAAGACGTCAGTTTGTAAGGCGATAAACAAGTTTTAAAAGTATTTTGATTGTTACGGCTAAATAATTTATTTTATTAACTTGACAAAGACAGCTTGCGATACGTTTAAAAGACCCAGATTATACTACAGGTGGAAGAAAAAACAACGAACATCAGTACACACGTCAACCAAGATCGCCCATTATCAATAAATGAATCAGCTGGTTACGTTTCACCGTGTACTGCCTTGCTGGTCAAATAACTTACCGGATGGCAGTCGTACAAAGCCCTCGATAACCAACGATATATCGACAGATCAACACCCTGTCGTATTCAAGGTATAACTGAAATGATAGGTCGCTAAGCATAGCAATTCGAAGACTAGATGGGCTGGGCTCCGCCAGCTAAGGACCAGAAGACTGCGTATTGAGAAATACAGCTCACACTGTAAACTAGCGCCACCAACCAACCAATGTCGACGCAAGCAGACGTTATCGGCAATGAAATATCAACAGCAGGAAGGCGAGCGGTCGGTCCCTCTGTTGTTGTTAGATCAGAGAGAGAGAGAGAGAGAGAGAGAGAGAGAGAGAGAGAGAGAGAGAGGGAGGGAGAGAGGTGGGGGGGGGGGGGGTTGTATATACGTGTGATGCTTGTGCTCTGTACACCGGCCGACGAACGCTCTAATGGTGTGACAAATTTACGACATGCAACTACTACAGGGATACGGTACATACCCGTCTTACATAAATCGAGATCATCATTTACCTACCTTTAAAAAGCCCAGATTTTATATAGCGGCAAAAAAAAAAAAAACATACTTCACGTCGTGTTTCCTCTGCTTAAGACTAGCTGGAAACACTCCCCGTACGAAACAAGAAAAGTTGCAGACTTTGACGCTGCACTATTTTCACCGCTCAGCCGATTCACGGTTGGTCTATAGCGCGACGTGCTTCTGAAGTGTGTCTCACACTACATCCTTGCTGGCGTAATGTAACGTCAAGATGGGCTAACTCAGCTTTCAAACTTCCAGCGTCTGAGATGACACTGGCACTATGAACCAAGGTTCAAATTATCTCTTCACGCTCAGGCGATGGCGACAACTTATCAGCCTGAAGATAAATATTAATTATAGTTGTCACACGTTGTCTTTCTATTTCCTGGCTGCAGCAGCCACCTTCACCGAATGTTTAAAACTGCCATGCACTGCGATCCATCGCTTCATTTGTCTCTTGAAATTCACAGGTAAATAACTTGAACATTCAGTAACCCGGGAGCTCAAATTTCGTACTGCCTTCTTGAGTCAAATCATTATCAAAATATGAAAATACGGACGGGATGCACAGATGCTAGTTCGTTTCATTACATTCATGATTAAAATTTTCTTACAGGCTTAGTATCCGATAGTGAACCTGATCGTATAGCCTATAGCGCAACGCGCTAGCTTGCTAGAAGACAGGAAGACAAACCAAAGCAAGCCACATCACGGTTAATTACCATAGCTCATGCACCGGTCAGCCTATGTGTGATTTATAGGAGGTTTCCCACGCTCGTTTAGGCAAATGCTGGGATGGTTCTCATTTTTCGCCTAAGAAAGTACGATACCACGAACAATTAAAATGAAGCGAAACGCATATGGCAACCAACTGCCTTCAACTGGTTACATAAACTGTATATACCTCCAATAAAATTAATTCTTGGAGGTATATACAGTCTATGTAGCCAGTTGAAGGCAGTTTGTTGCCATATGCGTTTCGCTTCATTTTAATTGTTTGTGGTATCGTACTTTCTTAGGCGAAAAATGAGAACCACCCCAGCATTTGCCTAAACGAGCGTGGGAAACCTCCTATAAATCACACATAGGCTGACCGGTGCATGAGCTACGATCGTACATAAAAGAAGTTTACACAGCTGAGACAGGTGGCGCAAACGATTTCCCTCCCTTACATAACTCACGACTGCGGCGACAGGAAGGGCAACTGGCCGCAAAGTTAAAATATATTTGCTAAATTTCGAACACAGCGGACGCCGTACTAGGTAGGATTAACCCCATCCAAAACACTCAGTCTCCGCTAGTGCATCATAACGAGAATAAATCCAATTACATGACCACACAAGTAATGTGCAAAAATTTAGTGACAGCCATAATGAACAAATAATATGATATTTAAAGGAACACACGACTTTCAACAACTGCTAGTTATCTTGCATTAACGCAATCGTAAAATATAAAATGGCGGCGAACCAACCAGATGCTAGTATAGTTCGCACATACTGAGAGGCAGATCACTTACGTAAAGCTTAAAAATTAGAGTACCAGGCTTCTACACAACCAATAATCCTCCGCGTTTATGGAACACTGTCTGAAAGGAAGACTGCTGAACAAAATTTCATAGCGTTCGGACAGCTTTTTTTACAAAGATCTCTGAACTAAGGAGAGTAGAATAATAAAAAGATGAAGAACGGATGAATTCATAACCTCAACTCATAATTTTGAATTAAAGAGGGAAAATTACGTTGGGTGTGGTGCGTAACGATGTTGGAAAACAGAATGCGTCTAGAGACGTAATGCGGAAAGCGACAATGACACTGAGGAAAAAGAATCTAATAGATAGTGGCAATCACTTAGCAGCACGCATTTGAGGACAAGTGCGTCAGATGCATATCTTGAACTAGATGAATGCGACTATAGAGAAATAATAGTACTTAAAAGGTAAATGGAGATCTTCATTCAGCGTCCGCATTGCATTGGAAAACCAGATTCCAGATGGTATGTTTTTTCTCATCATCCATAACTCGTCCATCTCTGACCTCTTCTTTTCCCTCCAAGGGCTGGAAGATTTGCGCAAGTAGTTGCCTTAGTCAGACTGTCACGTCGTACTCAATGTACAATCGTAACACCAATTGCTATCGCCTGCGACGAACCTGATACCCAATTGATTTTGATACGTCAGCTTTAGCTTTTATGAAGTGGATGAGTAGCTAGGACGAAAGAGTTAAGTTTTGTCTCCAATCATACCGATAAATAGATAGCTAGAGAGAAACCGAGTCTGCAATCGGCAATCTTGGCAAGATTGGCACTTACATTTAGTAACTGTTCCCAGAGTCTCAAATTCAGTCTAGGCAACAGACTGTAAACTTACTCGTGTACCTCACATATTCTCTCAGTGGGCACATATAAATAAGGGTCCAATTAGTTTCCCCACCCCACTGTAGAGATACACTTGGAACTGAATCAGAAGCATCAATCCCTTTCTACATGAGGCATGATCAGAAAGTAAGTGTACTAAATTTTTATATTTTTTAGAAAAAGTATTTTAAAAATTATAGAATATTGTTGATACGCTTGTTGACTATTTTGTACATAATCAACATCCCATTCAGTGCGTGTACTGAATCTTTTGCATGCCCTCTTCAAAGAATTCTCTCTCAGAACCTCTTTCTGCACTTAATACCTGATCGTCGACAGGAAACTGAATTCCATTCATGTGGGCCTTCAAGTTAGTGAAAAAATGATGATATGAGTGCGCCAAGTCCGGGGAGTACGGGGAATGGCTCGAAACATCCCAACCAAATGAGTACAAGAGCGCCTTGGTGGCTACGGCTGTGTGGACGGACGTTGTGAACAAGCACACTCCTTTTGTGAGCATTCCTCTCCTTTAGTTGTGAATGCTCCTTTTGAGTTTTTTTGCGATCTCACAATATTATTGTGCATTGACGCCCTCGCCCTGAGGCAGCAACTCGACCAAAATTATGCCTTTTAGGTCCCACAACACTGAGGTCACGATTTTTTGCTCGAAAATGTGGTTTTGAATTTTTTGGGAGATGGAGAATTAGTGTAATGCCACTGTAACGATTGTCTTGTACTCTCAGGCGTGTAATGAGCCACCCACGTTTCATCTCCAATCACGAAAGAGCTCAGAAAATCCTCACTATCCAATTCAAGCCGCTCCAGAAACTCGCGGGCGCAGCTGACTGTTTTTCTCGTACGGCTCTGTCACCTGTTTTGGGACCCATCTTGCGCTCAGTTTCCAGCATCCCAGAGTTCCACTGAGTGTATCGTATAAGAGAGTTCAGGAGAGTTGTGGAAACGTCGCAGCAATTTCATCCACTGTCAATCGGCAGTCTTCACGAACAGTTTCCTCGATTTTTTGCACCAACTCATCAGTCAAAATAGAAGATCTTCCATTTTTTTTGTACGTCACAAACATTTTTTCTGTCCCCACTGAACTCCATACCTCACTTCAAACACACTTTCGCTGTAAACAGTTTTGATTAGTGAAAAAATTTCGGTAGGTGTTATTCCTTCCGCGAGTAGGAAGCACGTGGCTCGAACTTGGCGGGACTTCTTACCGCCATCTCTCACGCAACTGGACCCTGCAACGTGAGTTTACGTGCTAACGTGTTCCTCCGATGGTCACTCTGGTAAGGAGATCTCCGTCTATCAATCAGTGTTGCCAATCCCAAGAGCCCATTATGGTCACAGTACACTGACTTTCTTAAGACGCTTCGTACTTTATTGTTTTGATTTAGGCTTGGCAAGTTGCATTTTGCTAACATCGGTGAATACTTCTAGAAGAAATTACAAAAACATCATATACTTACAAGTTTATCACTGGGTTACAGCAAAGAAGCGCGGCTTAATGCACTCCGTAGCAGTCGGGCGAAGTACGTTACTTTAACTCCGGGCGTTTGTCTTCACTTGTTGCGGGCGCAACTTTTCCCCCACAGAAATTGCCTGAAGCGCCTATCTACATCGCCTGCTACGGGCGAAGGCTGCTATTGCACGCTCTTTCTCAATTTGACGGCGGGTTTCTGCTATTCTGCCGAGCAGCCGCAACAAGTTTTCAACACGGTGCGAGAATCGCGAAAGTTTGAACTCTATGGCCTTCCTTGCTTAACATAAAAGGTCCTTCCCCAACTATACAGGCGATTTTCTATACCTCTCGCTTTTCTTGCCAAAACAGGGAAGCGGCAAGCTAGTATGACAGAAGCACAGGTGCGAAAGTCATCGACTTGAGGTACTGCTGGATAGTATACAAAACTGAACGGAATTACCATTATTGGCTAAGTGAAATGTAAGGGACAGAATAAGATTAATGTTTAAACCGCAAGTGCTCTCTCCATTTGACTAAAGCTCGTCCCCCACACGCATCATACGTTCTATGGACAGTCATATGCTTACACAGGTACCAATCATGTTGCTTAGATTCAACGGAGTGTCTCGTGCACTTCACTAACGGTATTCGGCTGTGCCCACACCACTGGGAAAGAAGATTAATCGCCTCCAAGAGATCTGCAACACTGGTTCGTGATTCGGCCGGAGTCCTTATCATACCTGGAAGCGCGGAAAATTTTTAGTGGAATCATATGGCCCTACGGCGCAGTAAGACAAACGGCGCACTCTAGACCAATACAACAAGAACTACTTCAGAATAGGATTATGACACGTCGTGCTATGTTGTTAGTGTGGACCAACATTCGCAACCGTAATTCATTGCAAGCCGAGAGAACGGATATAAGACGCGTCCCATAGACATTTTCTCGGGTGTTTGATGTTGACGATGATGATTTGTTACCACGTGTCTTTGACGAGTATTCGAGGAGGGACACAGCTGTTCGAACTCTGGTGTTCGTCCGCAGACTAGCATAGAATGCTAAGCAAGGTGAGGAATGAACCTACTCAACCAGAAGCTCGAACTTTATTTGCAGCTGAATCACTTTGCTCCTCGGCTGTTGTTTGAGCGATGGTTGTTGCAACAGACCGTGACGATACCTCACTTCCATCTTTCATGCTTTTAACTGATAAGAGTGATAGACAAGAGAAACAATCTACAACCGATTTGTATGATTACTGACTAATCTCCGCTCAAAAAAAAAGGTACTTGTCTACCAACGGTAGTCGCAAATAAATATATGGACAAGTGCACAAGTGCCTTTATCGATGACTGCTAGGTCCTACGTGCGGCCATCATAGCTGACCAAAAATATAGTTCCAGCGCGGTGATGCTCCTGTACGCGCTGCTGCTGGTGCACTTCACCTTGAAAGGCATTTGGTGAGCCCTGAATTGAGAGGAGGAACTGCAGCTTGGTCACCGCAACTGAATCTTGTGGATTAGTACTTCTGGGGTTACCTGAAGGATATGGCGTATTCCGAACCTGTCGAGTCTGCATGTGATCTTGTCTGCATAGGAGAAACAGTAGCAGCTTCACATCACCCGCCAAGCACCATGACTGAGCGAACGCGCCAATTGCTTACCTGAAAAATAAGTAGGAGCATGAGTTAACATGGTAGCAATGTCAAGTTACTACAACAATGCATTATTATGTAAATGTAAAATTTATTATAATTTATTCTAATATATAGCTTATATCAGTCATTTATAATCCTTGAAAGCATCCATGCTATCCTCACCCATGTTCGAGACGCAAAGGAATTAAAGACATTAGCTGCCAGTGGGCACTGATTCATTACAGGTTTTCTGCTTACCAGACAGATGCTCTGACCACTACGCCATCCGGACACAGTGATCACCCCAACCGCACGGAATACCCTTGCAGTCCTCCAGTCACACCCAATTTCTACACTTATTAGCCTCATTACTCGCAGTATCTCGCCAATTCCCGTAAGAGTTGACTCTTGGTGTGCATCTGCACTGAAGGGATCACTGGCCGACGTCGAAAGAACATGCACCACACGTTTAATGACTGCGATGACGGCCAATGATCCCTTCAGAGCAGACACACACGAGCTCAAACTCTTACGGGAATAAGCGAGATCCCGCGAGTAATGAGGCTAATTAGCAGGGGCACTACATCTGTAGTGTGTGGTATAAGTTGAGAATTTGGGTCTAGTGGGAGGCGTGCTAGGGTAGTCCACGAGGCTGTGGTGACCACCGTGTCCGGTAGTGGTCAGCGAATCTCCAACGTAAGCAGGAGACCCGGCTTCGAATCCCGATCCAGCACATATTTTCAACTTGCCCCACTGATACAGATCAAGGCCCATTGGCAATGAATGTCTTCATTTCCTTTGTGTCTTGATTCATGCAGGATCAAACCGGTGTCTGTTCTTTCGCACACAACATATTTAAGACCCATGTTCCTTGCACCCGGTCACGCTACTGGTTCTGATAATAATATCCATTCCACTCCTCTTATGTGTATATTCTCCTTTCCTCTATTTTTTACTATCGTACTAATTTGTTTCTCATGTACACAGTTTTGACGTTATCCTGCATAGGAGTCCCGAATATTAATTGTGGCTTTCGGATATGTAACGATGTTTTCCGCCTACGTAAGTGTCTCAAATATGAACCAAACCTGATTTATTTATTTTGAACCGTTCTCAGTGTGGCCTAATACTTCACTCACATTAATATAGATAGTAATCATGCTAAACTAAAATTGGCTTGCACTGGGCTATGCTCGAACTACTGCTATTTTAGTACGTTATTCTAGGTTTGTGTTTTAAGAGCAACAACCATCAAAATTTAAAGAAGGAAGGGAGGGAGGGAGGGAGAATAATGGGGAAGGAAATTACTTGTTGGAGAAATCATCCTGGCATTCACCTTATAATAATGAGGAAAGTTTTTATCCGGATGCGGTCCTCCTGGCCGCTCATGAATTATGTTTGAATCTAGCAATAATTTCGTTTATTTATTGCATGGTGCTGATTATGAATGGAAGACAATGAAACGAAACTCGCCTGGTAAGTATTTCAAAACTCTTGTTCACACGGACCTCACAGAAAACTGCAATTACACTGTTACCAACTGTTACGTATCAGTGGTTCAGCAATATCTTGCAAGATAATTGTGAAAATAAATGTATGCTGATACCTGAGCACAATACATCAATTAACATTTCAGAGTTTCACGCGTTGAATGCTTTGGCATCCACCACTGCTATTACAAAGCCACTGTAAGAGGAAAGAGGACTTCTCCGAGAACTCGCGACATTGCTTTCTTGTAGGGTCTTGTGCCAAAGTGAAGAGATTAAAAACTGTGCGTCTACACATGTTCAGTCACAGAATTCAAAATGATAAATAAAAATTATGTGAGATACTGAGGACAGCATACGACATTAATCATAATCTAAACAATTTCAATGCCGTTCATTGTTCCTTCGAGCACAGGACACATTAACGGTAGTTACAAAGAAGTGAAATTGAAAAGCAACATTCTCAATTTCCAGTTGCTACAAGCATGCTCACACAATTCACTCGCCTATGGAACATCCGGAAGTCATTTAGAACCATACTTTTACAAAGCTTAAATGAAACTTTAGAGGATTTCTCTCTTGCTCCGACAAGGGCCCTTATTAGCATTTTACACATTCCAGCAAAAATCATGACGAATGTGGGCTTCTGTACTGTATTTGGAGCATTTCCTTTGGAATACTGAAGCTCATGGAATTTTTATGAAGTTCGTTTGACACGCCAATCGATCATTTAGCAAAACCTACATGATGACTGTTGGTGCACTTTATAATGGAATTGCAAATTCATATAGCGGTATACGTGATATTGTATTCAACCTACCTATACTATGACCATCCGTCTGTTAAAAGTACGTTAACGTGACAGCTGTAGACATACACGATTCTCATTTCTATTGCATCAAAATTTAATTGTTTGCTTCTGCCTGTTTCGTTACATTCGGAGTATTATGGGACTGAATGTGTGAGCTGCCTGTATTCAGACTGTTCTCGATATGACTGAATTCATCTACATTATTAAGTTAGCTGTATCGCTCCACTAAACCTTTCAGGATGATCTTTAATATGTACAGCAGAACCTTGTAATTATGGCACTGAGAACATTACGCGTTTGATACTTCTATTCTGTCCATCAGGTAACTCTACCCAAAATATTTTGGTAGCAATGAAGAACGAACGCCTGTGTTTTCTCTTTTTTATAGGACCTTTCAGTCATCAGTTTTAGACGCGTGTCAACTTTAAGGCCCGCCACATTCTCATTAGACGTATTTCACTTCGGCGATGGCTCAGCTTTAGGTTTGCTGCGCGGCAGCAGTGCCAAATGAGAAACATCGTTCACTGTGTATGTTCTTGAATCGTCTTGTCCTATGATAAATTACGTTATTCTGAATGTGCTGAGACTTCAAATGTGCAAATCTGTAGTTCGTTCACAGTGGCACACGACCCGGAAATGGATCCCATCCTTTTTCAAGTACGTCTCTTCTTTTTTCAAGGTACGTGCGCAGGCGGACCAAGACCAGAGGACGTCTGTAAAATTTTTGTATCACACTTCGATGGAATCGATGTGCAGCTGAGCATGAACCAAAGCGTGAGCTTTAAAGCACCAGCAAGCAAGAAAGGTTAAAAAAGATGGGGAACCTGGATTCAGATACTCGACAGATAGGTTAAAAAACCCGCTACTATAAGAAGAGCGAACAAAGCTGGAAACCACAGGCACTGTAAATACTGTAATTACGATACAGGACAAATAAATCTAATAACATAGAAATGACTGGTACTTTCTTAAACAAAGAAATATGTTTAGTCAAAAACAACTACGTGAATGTAGTTAATCATCGCTACATTCCATTTATACGAGTATGCATAACACAGCAACTTATCTCGCATATACACCCGCGTTACATATTGTCTGTATAGATATAATGGTTTCACATTATACCATGCTTTAACATTTATCCTTCCCTGCCCTACCGTCCACATGTACCACTTTGTCTTTCCTGGGCTATGCAAATTTCCGTTTATTTTAAAATGTCAATTATTAACGTATGTGTACTGCTTCGAAATATACACTGCTCAGGAGTTGAGTGAGATATTCGTAACGGGTATGGAGAGAAGACGCTAAGCAATTCTAGGGCAACGGTAAGACAAATGAGGTGAGTATGTGAAAGTCAGTTGTTTCCAGCCTGCTGATGGATAAGCGCCAAAACAGGCCACGACTACTTTCTTGGAAACGTTGTCTACAAAAGGAAGCTGTTTTCAACAGTTTACAACCGGTTACGAACTAAACAACATACCATATAGCAATGTTGAGCGTTGGACGATAAACGACTTAAATTTAAATTGACACACAGTACCCCATTCGCCAGGCTCGCAAGAAGTATGTAACAGCTTTCTGTCATAGTTTGACGTCAAATAGGGTTCAGTATTACTCCTGGGCAATCACCTGTATTTCTTGATTCCACTCTCAATCCACCGTCTGTCGATACATGATTTTTTGTGTTGTCTGAAGATATTTTAAACAAAAATTTAATAAAATTATAAAGTAGGTATCTTATAACAGTTGGACTAATGAGCTTATAACAGTTGGAGTAATGATTATCCAAACCACAACCGGTTTCGGGACGTTAAAATTCATCTTGGCGTTCATACCGTGAAGCTGCCCGACGGCGGACGGTTTCCGCCAACATGCATTGGTTTGGAACCCTTGCACTGACTGACCCGATCACATGTGTGTTAACAAATGTAACAATTTTATGAACCTGAAGAAGGGATTTTAACATTCCGAAATTGGGCGCGGTTTGAATAATCAGTAGTACAACTGAAGCAGATCTCTTTAAATTAATTAATCGTGCCTCTCGGTTGCTGATGTCCTACACACCAAATCTTGTGTAGTTTTTAACATTTTGATAAAGACAATTTCTTCTTTTCACAGGATAATTTTCTATAACGCCTTTGTCTATTGGAAAAATATAAATATTTGTTAATGCTCGGATTGGGGGAGGGGGGTTGCGAAGTTGTTTTACGATGTATAGGGTTGCGAACAACAACTTGGTAATAGCGTCACAGAAAGGTATGGAACACGGAATCGAGCAAATATTCCAAATAACGATAAATGAGAAATTCAGCGTTGGAGAGCTAAGACTATAAAACGACAGCCAATCAGTGACGAGCACGAGACAGGCTGTTCAGTAAACGTACATATTTGGGTGTGTGTAGCAGAGAGGTTCTATCCGACGTAGCTGCTGTCATGTTTCGCTCCGATTGTTGTACTTCACTACACTGGTTCCCGCGTGCCGTACCGCGCAGGAGTCACCACGATTAAGTACACAGCGAGCTGGCTGACGCACCTAGGCCTGCTCGTTCCCCAGACCTCAATCCCTTAGAATTTTGGTTATGGGGACACTTGAAGGAATTTGTCCACGCCACGCTAATCAACGGTGTGCAGAACCTAAAGGGTAGCGTCTTCAATGCGTGCCAGCAGGTACAACAACCACCGCGTATTCTTCAAACGGTGCGTCATTCTTTACGCCGGACGGCAAGGGATGCATTGTCATGAATGGATGCCGCATTGAAAACACGTATATATACAAGGTCATTGAAGATGCTTCATAAGTAAAAGAAGCGAAACGCATATGGCAAAAATGAATCGACTAAGGAACGACTGAAAATGGAAAAAATGAACTACACTATTTTTGACATTATGACAAATTCCTGGCAGCGGTAACTACCGTAAAATATCAGTAACTATCCAGGGCGACTAAGTGGAATGACCACAAAGGAAACAGTAGGAAAAGCAGATGCGACACACATTCATACGAAGAACCTTAAGGAAATGTAATCGGTCCACGAAGGAAGTGGCTTATAAGGCGCTTTGTAATGGTACTTTGACTTCCGCGCCTCCGCCAATACAAAGATATAATTTACGGTCGCGCACGCAGAAGAGCGCTGCGCCAGCGCCCGATTTTTATAAATAATTTTGTTCGTCTTTTTACTTTTGCGTAGGTTTTTTGTTTTGAACAACTAATTGATGTGACTCTCTCTCTTGTCTTCATACGAAAGACGTGTATTTTCGGCGATGTGTTGAATGTGCTTTTGGGTGGAAATTAAAATTACATTACAAAGCGAGGTTGTTTCAATAGTGATTCGAGGTGGCTATCATCAAATTTGTAAATTGATCATGACAGTGACAACTTGAAGAAGTTTTCAACAGACGGAGAAAAGTGAAAGACGGGTCGTACTACAAGAGAAATTAGGAAGACAGCCATGAAGACTATATTGTAATTAGTACTGCGTATCTAACAAGATTATAAGGTAAATTTCAAGTAGTTTCTGATGCTATTTCCGTACAGTCGCTTTTTGTAGTGTTGCCGACCCGGTCTGCCATGCACGGTCAAATTACAGCACGATCTCAATCAATAATACGAAGTCCGCCTTATCCGTAACTGAAACCACCAAAATTCCAAACCCAATCAGATTTTCTATTTTATATTTTTCACGGCAGAGCCCCGAGGAGAAGGAAACACTACAATTGGCGTCCTGGTGACAGGACTTGCAATCTTCGGATTTGATACAAGTGCAGTTATTATAAATTTTGGACATTTTATCTAATTTTAACCACTTAATAGCATCAGAAAATGAATTTGGACTAAGTCTCATTCATTTCAATTGTAATGTTACGTGCATGAAATTTACAACAATATTGTTTTCCCTGTTCTTAATTCGTGTTAATTTTCATTTTCATGCTGACCAAATTAATTTGGTAAAAAAAAAGGGAAAAGGATAACGTTCCATAACATAATTTGCACGAACGCGAAAGAAAAATTTTGGATTGAAAACTGTATATCTGACGCTACATTTGCAACATAAGACTGAAGAACAAAAAAATTGATGAGTACAGAAATTTACATTTTTTCCAGTTTCAAGCAGCCATCTGTACTTCCTTTATTCCGATCCATTTATTTCGAAATTATTTTTTTTTTTTCAAATTGATTTACTACTATTATTGCAAATGGTAATTGAAGAGCATATTCACAGTCATTTATTTGTGAGATGGAAATTTCAGTACCAGTTTAATAATTCAATTTCTAATTAGAAATCATATAGAAATATCCATTTCCATAAGAAAAATTTCAGATTTCAACATATCATACTTTAAATTTTTTTTTTTTTTTTTTTTTTGCCATTGAAAAATTTTATTTGCAATTAGTTACGAAAATCGCAAGATGGACGCTAGACGCGTAGAAATTGTTTCCGCGGACGAGCTTAGTGAAAGTGACACATTGCAAAACATGTCCGACAGTCAAATGAATATTGAACTTAATTGTGAGGATGTTCAAGACATAATTTTACCGGATCGATTAAGACAACAACCCCTATATTTAAACAGATATACAGGCGAGTGGAGAATGAGTACTACGCGACAAAACGTGACATTGACAACGTCAGAACCAGACATCAATCAGACACGAAAAAATGACGAAACTAAGACACAGGACTCTGACATGCTCAACCAGATTCTGAAGTTACTTGGTGACCAAAACAGAAAATTTGACAAAAGATTTGACGCTTTAGACGAGAAAAATGACAATTTAAAACGTGACATTGGGAAATTTGACACTAAATTCGATGAACTGACACGGGACATTAAACAAAATTTTGAAAAACAATCGAGACAAATTGCCGACTTGACAGAAACCACCAGTAGTCTTGGAAGGAAATTTACTGACTTATCAGACAAGGTTACGAGACAAGAAAAGGTATTTGTGGCATTCAGTGACGAGACAAAAAATGACTTACAACGATGTAATGAGAAATTGTTAACAGTTTTTGAACAACAGAAAACCAGTACCCAAGTTGACGAATTACGACAGTCACACAATTCCGTAAAAACAAACCAAGAACACTTAGACTTGACGATTACAGACCTTTCAGACAGATTAAATGATGTAACATTGGAGCAGAAATCCTTACAGGAAAAGTTAGAAAAACTTGAAGACAGAGCAGATGTAGCATCTTTAAAGAATGACAACTCTAGCAGAGAAAATTGTCCATGAATGCAAATTATGTGATGATTATTTAGATGAGAAGTTTGAGACAATGACACAGATCATTTTAGATAAGACAAAGGAACAAGTAAAGGGAGAAACGGATAATATTCAGAAAGAGGTACGTAAACTTAAAGAAAATGTAATACCAAGTTCGTCAGTGATACCAAAACCCATAACAGGCAACCAAAACATAAATGAGAATCATCATAATGCTAGACCCAGCACACAGCCGAAAATAGAATTACCAATGAGTGATACAAATCCCAATGAACCATTTTTAATGCTACCACAAGATCAAAATTACTATCAGACATCACCACATACTATGCACAGTTTTGACACAAAATGCAGGACCCATAATACCATCGAGAGTAGCTGATGAAACATTTAGTACGACATGGAGACTTTCAGACATTTTCGTGTGATGAGAAAGACAAAGTGCATCCGATTGTTTTCATCCGCTCTTTTGATGGTATTTTCCTGAGACATTGGTTAGAAGCCGATAAAATTCGATATGTTACAAATTTGTTACGTGGAAGAGCAGCTAAGTGGGGAGCAGCAATAAAAAGACGATGTTTAACATTTGAACAGTTTGAACAAGCATTTCTTGAGGAATTCTGGTCGATCACAGAACAGCAAATTTTAAAACGAGAAGTATACAATCCAGAAATTTACAACCCGAAGAAAGAGACTTTACGTCAATACTTTGAACGCTATCTAGACAAAACATTATATTGGACAAAACCAGCAGATTTACCAGATGTAATTAGAACACTTAAAAGCCACTTACCATTTCCTTACCGTGATAAATTAATAGGAGTGTCCGAGGACAACATAAAGAATTTTTTTTAGTTATGTTGATGAGATAGATGTTGTTTACAGAGATGAGATCAGGAATTTCAATCAATTGTATCCGATCCATCCAAGCAATTCGCGTACGCGCAACAGAAATGACAGAGGCTATTGGAATCTGCCTCCGACACCACAACAAAACACTCAAAGAAACAGTTCGCACTACACTGGGACAAATCCATTCAATATTAGGAGAAACAACTCGCAGCATTGGCAAGGAAACAGTAATTATTACTATAATGGTTATCCAAACAGTAATTGCAATCAGAACAATAACAGTTATATTCAAAATAACAACAACAGAAGAAGGAACCGAAATCATAGAGATCAAAGAAGAGAGGATAACAGGTACCATCCAGGATATTTTCAGAGAAACAACATCCAACAACATCCAAACATGTATTGCAGGAATAACAGTAACAATACCAGTTACAGTCATGGGCGAAATAATGTATGGGGAAATCACAATGGACCACCGCCACGACACATGCAATACAGCAACCCTCAATTCCTACCTAACGGCACTCCCAATGCGACGCGAGGTAATGTCAACAACCAAACAGCTGATACTTGGGTGACACGCGACAGAAATGTAAATATTATTGAGTTGGGCAATGACCCCAACCCGCAGCAACAACCGAATTTGCCGGAAAACGAACGACGACCGAGCTAAGCGCTCGAGTTACGGTCGATAGGGAGCAGAGCGCAACGGAACCGACGATTTGTTTTCTCCGATATGATGACAGTAAGAAAATAGAAAAGAATTATATCAGGATGTAGATTTTAATAGTACCAGTAAAACAATGAAGATTATCCAGGCTATAACACGAGTTATGATAGGTAGTTATGAAGTGGAAGTAATGTTAGATACAGGAGCAGCAGCAAGTGTCATTTTAATGTCCTTATATAATGAACTCAAACAAATAATGAACATACAAACATTGCCAGTACAGAATTGTCACATTATAAGTGCCACCGGTAACAAATCAAAGAATGTGAAATTTCAAGTGCTAATTAACTTCACATTTTCAAATATACCACTCAATTACAGTTTTCTGGTAGTAGACAAATTAGTTATGCATTGCATATTAGGAATTGACTTTTTGAATGAATATCAAGCAATCATAGATTTAGGAAAAGGGAAATGTCATTTAACCGTAAACCAAGAACAACTGACAATAGAGTTAACACAGGGTAAAAACTTAAACAGTAAACAAGGTAAGTTTGAACAGTTACATTTTGTGTATCCACCAGCAACAAACATATGTGATTTAACTTTTAATGAAGCTGTATCTCAGGGAATTAAACCTAATGATTCATATGAGAAATGCACAGAATCTGAATATCTGACGAAGGAACAACAACTTGAATTACTTGAAGTTTTGCAGCAATTTGCTGAGGTATTTGTGGAGAAACCTGGAATTATTAGAGGCTATACTTATGAGATGGATGTTAAACCACACAAAACATACTGTAGAACATATTACAATATTCCTTGGTCAAAGAAACCCGCAGTTTTGAAAGAGATTGAAAAATTGCAAGCTTGGGGTATCATTGAAAGGTCACATTCACCATATTGCAGTCCGATACTAGCAGTTAATAAAGAGGATGGTAGTGTAAGGTTAGTGCTGGACGCACGAGAAATTAACAAAGTTATAATCCCAATCAACACACGACCTATAAATTTGGAAGAACAACTTTTACAATTTCATAATGTACAGTATTTAACCAATATCGACCTCCGCTCATCATTTTGGCAGGTGAACCTCCATAAAAACAGTCGTAAATACACTGCATTTCTATGTGAGGGACGTAGTTATCAATTTTGTGTTCTACCCTTTGGTCTACGAGTGAGTGCTGGAGTATTTTTTGAAGCCTTAGATGCTGTTCTTGGACCACAATTGTTATCGCAAATCACAGTTTATGTTGACGACATTGTCATTGCCACCACTACTTGGGAAGAACATGTAAATCTTTTGAAGCAACTTCTGACTAAATTTTCTGACGCAGGTGTCACTATCAATTTATCAAAGACGAAATTAGGGAGGAGAGAAATCAAATTCCTTGGTCACATCATATCAACTGAAGGCATTTATCCAGACTCAAGAAAAATTGATGCAATAAAGAATTTTCCATCCCCACAGAATCGTAAACAACTCAAAGCCTTTCTTGGTCTATCTTCATTCTTCAGGAAATTTGTACCCTACCAACTTCTTAACAGTCCACATCTTCTGTCTTTACTCAAGGGAAATAATATTTGGAAATGGACAGAGTTCTGTCAGACAGATTTTGAAGCGATTAAGAATGCTTTAGTTAATGCACCGTTGTTATGTCATCCTGACATGATGTCAGACTTTTGCCTAGTAACAGATGCAAGTTCCTATGGGCTCGGAGCATTTTTATTCCAAATTCATGTAGAAGATGACCAAACAGTCATCAAACCTATAAGTTTAGCTAGCCGCACGCTCACTGAATGCGAAAAGTTATATCAGTGACCGAGCGCGAAACACTTGCCATAGTATGGGCATTTCGCAAGTTTCGTTACTTTCTATGGGGAAAACGTACTAAGCTTTATACTGATCATCAAGCTCTTTCTTTCCTGCTATCATGCAAGTTATTACATTCACGTCTTGCACGCTGGTGTGCATCACTACAAGAATATGATTTTGATATCATATACATAAAAGGAGAATCCAACATTATAGCCGATGCTCTATCTCGTTTGCCACAAGGCCTACAAGAATTTTCAGATGTGACAGAACAAACATCAGATTTCAAAATTTTACTCATGTATGACGGTACATTTGCACCTTACTACAAAAACATGTGCAGGAAGTTAGCCATATTGCAGGACAATGATCCCAGGTGGATTCAGATAAAGAATAAATTACGTGCAGGAACAGACCCACATCTTGAAAAATATTACACATTACACAAAGAAGTATTATTTCACCGACGAAACCCTGAATCACAGCATTGGTGTGTTTGCTTACCTGAAGCTCATGTTGATTATTTTATTTTATTTACACACAGAACTTGGGGACACTATGGTGTAACCAAATGTACAGATAAGATTATACAATATTGCTACTTTCCAAATTTAAAGCGAAGAGTATTGAGTAATATTAGGAAATGCATCATATGTCAGAAAGCCAAATATTCTAATCGCACAAGCATGAATGAATTGCACCCAATCATACCTAAGAGGCCATTACAGCTAATTTCTTTAGATATTGCAGGACCCTATCCACAAGCACGTGGAGGAATGAAATACATCCTTGCTGTGTTATATGTTTTCACAAAGTATTTAAAATTATATGCTTTACGTTCAGTTTCTACCACTGATATTACCAGACGTCTATTAACAGATTATTTTGTAAGAATAGGAAAACCTGAAGTTATGATCACGGATAATGCAGCATATTTTACCAGTTTAAAATGGAAGACTTTTATTGAAGAACAGAATGTTAAACATATTTTAATTTCAAGATGTCACGCAGCAGGAAACCCAGTAGAAAGAACATTTCGAGAATTTGGACAGTTTATGAGAACACACAAACCAGAGAAGCACACAAAATGGGTAGAATACCTAGCACCATTTGAACAAATAGTGAACAATTTAACTCACATTTCTACTGGATACACACCAACTGAATTAATTATGGATAAAACAGAAAGAAATGAATGGACAGACCCTCTACCTAAATTGACAGCAACAACAAATCAGGTTAGTTTAGAAGAAAAGGTAAGACAAGCTTACACAACATTATGTGACAAAGCTAAGGAAAGAAAGCAGAAATATGACAGAGGTGTCAGGAAAGCACAAACATTTCAAGTTGATGAGTTAGTTTTACTAAGAACACATCCTAAACCCACAAAACTGAAACATTTAAACAGGAAATGGCAGATCTTATACTCTGGACCATACCGAATTGCAAATATTCCACACCCTGGCTGTTATTCATTAGAATATCCATTAACACATAAACCCAGAGGTCTACATCCACACAGACATTTGAAAAAATACATACAGTAAAATGTTAGCAAATGAGGAGAAGATAATTAATATGATATACAGTTATGATGAGCCTACATTTAAGTTATACAGATACTTACAATCTAATGAATGCAGGTAGGTCTAGAAAGCAATGTGAACCATCCAATAGCTAATAATATATTTGGTTATAAGAGGAGTTGCTATTGAGGCATATACACATTAGAGGAGGCAGAGAACTGAACAGAATTATTTTCTTTAGGAGGCATGTGATAATAGTAATGTTTATATGAGCGATGTGAGTGACTGAATGATATGAGTGAACGTAATTTTAGTTTAATAAGAGGACAAATAGTAATACAGAGAGAGGTAAATGGAATATAAGATCAGAAAAGGGTATTATTATTATTATTATTATTATTATTATTATTATTATTATTGAAGTAAAAGGTAAGTGGTGATGAATAAGAGGAAAATAAATAAATAAATAAATAAAAATAAATAAATAAATAAATAAATATATATATATATATATATATGATGCTGAGGAATAAGTATATGTTATTTTGTGATGAATGAATATTGGATACGTGAGAATGTATGAGTAATTGAGAATATGTCGAGAGGAGAGAAACTAGATTTGAACGCTATATCACATGTACTCATGGAATACAGAATGAAAGTAGTGGAAAGAATATTATTTATTGAAAGATTGGTATGCCTGAGATAATAACTTATGTGATGTCTTATATATTCTTATAACTAAAGGTGAAAGTATAGATTTATGTGGAAAGAATTATTTACAGCAGCCACTGTTGGAAATATTCCAGAAGATTTAAATCTATAACATTTTAACACTAATCTAATGGGAACTTGTAATGAAATTTTTGGAGTTATGTAGGCTTGACACTTTAGACTGGAAGAATTATTTAAGAGAACATATTTAGCAGTCATCTAATAACATAATTAAAGCTCATCTACTGAACTGAACTAATGCACCATTAAATAGAAAGGAGAATAAGGAGAAAACAAAACGTCAGTCCTCTGTTGCGGCTCATACTCTCATCCCTCCCTGAGAAAAATTTATACATGTTGATGAAATACACTCCTGGAAATGGAAAAAAGAACACATTGACACCGGTGTGTCAGACCCACCATACTTGCTCCGGACACTGCGAGAGGGCTGTACAAGCAATGATCACACGCACGGCACAGCGGACACACCAGGAACCGCGGTGTTGGCCGTCGAATGGCGCTAGCTGCGCAGCATTTGTGCACCGCCGCCGTCAGTGTCAGCCAGTTTGCCGTGGCATATGGAGCTCCATCGCAGTCTTTAACACTGGTAGCATGCCGCGACAGCGTAGACGTGAACCGTATGTGCAGTTGACGGACTTTGAGCGAGGGCGTATAGTGGGCATGCGGGAGGCCGGGTGGACGTACCGCCGAATTGCTCAACACGTGGGGCGTGAGGTCTCCACAGTACATCGATGTTGTCGCCAGTGGTCGGCGGAAGGTGCACGTGCCCGTCGACCTGGGACCGGACCGCAGCGACGCACGGATGCACGCCAAGACCGTAGGATCCTACGCAGTGCCGTAGGGGACCGCACCGCCACTTCCCAGCAAATTAGGGACACTGTTGCTCCTGGGGTACCGGCGAGGACCATTCGCAACCGTCTCCATGAAGCTGGGCTACGGTCCCGCACACCGTTAGGCCGTCTTCCGCTCACGCCCCAACATCGTGCAGCCCGCCTCCAGTGGTGTCGCGACAGGCGTGAATGGAGGGACGAATGGAGACGTGTCGTCTTCAGCGATGAGAGTCGCTTCTGCCTTGGTGACAATGATGGTCGTATGCGTGTTTGGCGCCGTGCAGGTGAGTGCCACAATCAGGACTGCATACGACCGAGGCACACAGGGCCAACACCCGGCATCATGGTGTGGGGAGCGATCTCCTACGCTGGCCGTACACCACTGGTGATCGTCCAGGGGACACTGAATAGTGCACGGTACATCCAAACCGTCATCGAACCCATCGTTCTACCATTCCTAGACCGGCAAGGGAACTTGCTGTTCCAACAGGACAGTGCACGTCCGCATGTATCCCGTGCCACCCAACGTGCTCTAGAAGGTGTAAGTCAACTACCCTGACCAGCAAGATCTCCGGATCTGTCCCCCATCGAGCATGTTTGGGACTGGATGAAGCGTCGTCTCACGCGGTCTGCACGTCCAGCACGAACGCTGGTCCAACTGAGGCGCCAGGTGGAAATGGCATGGCAAGCCGTTCCTCAGGACTACATCCAGCATCTCTACGATCGTCTCCATGGGAGAATAGCAGCCTGCATTGCTGCGAAAGGTGGATATACACTGTACTAGTGCCGACATTGTGCATGCTCTGTTGCCTGTGTCTATGTGCCTGTGGTTCTGTCAGTGTGATCATGTGATGTATCTGAGCCCAGGAATGTGTCAATAAAGTTTCCCCTTCCTGGGACAATGAATTCACGGTGTTCTTATTTCAATTTCCAGGAGTGTATTTGACATTATATAATTCGTGATTATCTAACAGTATGGAGAGACATACACACATATTTATTTATGAATAGAATTTTACAGGTACCACAAGGTAAATACAGAATGCATATACAGCATGGAACGCAGCAGCAATTATCTAAGAAAATTTATTTATTTATTTATTAAGTACAACATTTATTTATATTGCTTGATACTCATGAAAGGAAGGAGATGAACTACACAAACTTTATAGGAACATGATTGACTTGAACTTATACACTTACCACACTGACGTACATACTTGTAGGATCCTAAGATATTTAGAGGGACACCACACTTAGAAACGGTATTAGGTATAGGAACTTTTACATTATATCAAGTTAACATGTATTTTATTTATCATATTTTATTTTGTGTAGTCCACTGTAGGAGATGACTTTACTATTATTTATGAAGTATTTAGCAAACATCCCATGAACCTATCCTCCTACAGAGGGCTGCCTTGAGACTTGAAATATGTGTAAATTTTATTCCAGGAGGCGAGATGAATTTTAAGTTGAATATTCTAGCGAGTTGCCACAATTATCTTCAAATGTTGCAAGTGTAACGAGGAAAAAAAAAAAAAAAAAAAAAAGAAGAAGAAGACGAAAAAAAAAAAAGGAATGAGCTAACAAATAGAATGTATATTTCAATCTGAATGTAATGTAATTCACATGTCAGCACAATGATATTGAATGTAACGTAAAAATTTACTGGCTCTGAGCACTATGGGACTCAACTGCTGAGGTCATTAGTCCCCTAGAACTTAGAACTAGTTAAACCTAACTAACGTAAGGACATCACAAACATCCATGCCCGAGGCAGGATTCGAACGTGCGACCGTAGCGGTCTTGCGGTTCCAGACTGCAGCGCCTTTAACCGCACGGCCACTTCGGCCGGCAAAATTTACTGTATTTTTCATTTAATTCTGTATACGTACTATACGACAACAATGTAACTATCTCATGTAATGATTAATTGTAAATATTTGTATATTTATGTACTTGCTATATCAAGAAACGCATTTTAAGGAGATGTTAATGAACTGCAAAGGACTTGTGCATGCAGCACATGATTCATATAAATGGAACTGAAAACGCAAAGAAGAAACCAACGTGATGGAACACTTGTCAAGAAATATTTACGTAGTGTCAATATGCCTTGAAGTGTATGGTGTGGTGGAAGCCGGCAGGTCTTCAGGTTGGTGTAAAAGACAAGCTCATCACCTGTCGTAGGCAGTGAGGTGTTTCCTGTGCCCTCATTGACCATTTATACCCCGGTAGACGCCACCAAAATTCGACTGCTGGAGCTCACAATTTCGTGTTGACACACTGAACGAACTTTGGATTTTCTTCACGTCACACGCAAGAGATCCAGGCAGTACACACACACTCAGAATCCGATACTACGTTTAAAGACATTGTAGCAATATAACAGAACGTTTATTGTTCGAATTAATTCCATTGTAAACATGAATCATGTGAACTGAATTCAAACGCTGTGCTAAGCAACGATAATACGCTGCAATTCAAAGACATTCATATTACGACTCCTAAAGAAGATACACACCAAAAAGACTGTATATACAGACTGATATGCAAAGAGCATTGTGCTCAGAAATATTTTTTTTGTAATATGTAAATTTCTTATTTTCTCATACACACTCCTGGAAATTGAAATAAGAACACCGTGAAGGGGAAACTTTATTGACACATTCCTGGGGTCAGATACATCACATGATCACACTGACAGAACCACAGGCACATAGACACAGGCAACAGAGCATGCACAATGTCGGCACTAGTACAGTGTATATCCACCTTTCGCAGCAATGCAGGCTGCTATTCTCCCATGGAGACGATCGTAGAGATGCTGGATGTAGTCCTGTGGAACGGCTTGCCATGCCATTTCCACCTGGCGCCTCAGTTGGACCAGCGTTCGTGCTGGACGTGCAGACCGCGTGAGACGACGCTTCATCCAGTCCCAAACATGCTCAATGGGGGACAGATCCGGAGATCTTGCTGGCCAGGGTAGTTGACTTACACCTTCTAGAGCACGTTGGGTGGCACGGGATACATGCGGACGTGCATTATCCTGTTGGAACAGCAAGTTCCCTTGCCGGTCTAGGAATGGTAGAACGATGGGTTCGATGACGGTTTGGATGTACCGTGCACTATTCAGTGTCCCCTCGACGATCACCAGTGGTGTACGGCCAGTGTAGGAGATCGCTCCCCACACCATGATGCCGGGTGTTGGCCCTGTGTGCCTCGGTCGTATGCAGTCCTGATTGTGGCGCTCACCTGCACGGCGCCAAACACGCATACGACCATCATTGTCACCAAGGCAGAAGCGACTCTCATCGCTGAAGACGACACGTCTCCATTCGTCCCTCCATTCACGCCTGTCGCGACACCACTGGAGGCGGGCTGCACGATGTTGGGGCGTGAGCGGAAGACGGCCTAACGGTGTGCGGGACCGTAGCCCAGCTTCATGGAGACGGTTGCGAATGGTCCTCGCCGATACCCCAGGAGCAACAGTGTCCCTAATTTGCTGGGAAGTGGCGGTGCGGTCCCCTACGGCACTGCGTAGGATCCTACGGTCTTGGCGTGCATCCGTGCGTCGCTGCGGTCCGGTCCCAGGTCGACGGGCACGTGCACCTTCCGCCGACCACTGGCGACAACATCGATGTACTGTGGAGACCTCACGCCCCACGTGTTGAGCAATTCGGCGGTACGTCCACCCGGCCTCCCGCATGCCCACTATACGCCCTCGCTCAAAGTCCGTCAACTGCACATACGGTTCACGTCCACGCTGTCGCGGCATGCTACCAGTGTTAAAGACTGCGATGGAGCTCCGTATGCCACGGCAAACTGGCTGACACTGACGGCGGCGGTGCACAAATGCTGCGCAGCTAGCGCCATTCGACGGCCAACACCGCGGTTCCTGGTGTGTCCGCTGTGCCGTGCGTGTGATCATTGCTTGTACAGCCCTCTCGCAGTGTCCGGAGCAAGTATGGTGGGTCTGACACACCGGTGTCAATGTGTTCTTTTTTCCATTTCCAGGAGTGTATATGTATCTATGTAAATTTTTGTATACTGCCACGCTCGCTTGCGGAGCGTGTCAGTAGAGGAGGCATTGTAATGATACTTTTGACTTCCGCGCCTCCGCCAATACAAAGATATAATTTACGATCGCGCACGTAGAAGAGCGCTGCGCCAGCGCCCGATTTTTATAAATAATTTTGTTCGTCTTTTTACTTTTGCGTAGGTTTTTTGTTTTGAACAACTAATTGATGTGACTCTCTCTTGTCTTCATACGAAAGACGTGTATTTTCGGCGATGTGTTGAATGTGCTTTTGGGTGGAAATTAAAATTACATTACAAAGCGAGGTTGTTTCAATAGTGATTCGAGGTGGCTATCATCAAATTTGTAAATTGATCATGACAGTGACAACTTGAAGTTTTCAACAGACGGAGAAAAGTGAAAGACGGGTCGTACTACAAGAGAAATTAGGAAGACAGCCATGAAGACTATATTGTAATTAGTACTGCGTATCTAACAAGATTATAAGGTAAATTTCAATTAGTTTCTGATGCTATTTCCGTACAGTCGCTTTTTGTAGTGTTGTCGACCCGGTCTGCCATGCACGGTCAAATTACAGCACGATCTCAATCAATAATACGAAGTCCGCCTTATCCGTAACTGAAACCACCAAAATTCCAAACCCAATCAGATTGTCTATTTTATATTTTTCACGGCAGAGCCCCGAGGAGAAGGGAACACTACAGCTTGTTCGACTGATTCTTGAGTACTGTTTATCAATCTGGGACCCTTACCAGGTAGGCCCGACGGACATGAAGACCGATGCACGGGATCGTTTAGTCGGCGCGAGAGAGTTACAGAAATGCTAAACAAACTCCAGTGGGAGACGTTACAAGAGAGGCGTTGTGCATCACACAGGTTTACTACCGAAATTTCGAGAGAGTACTATCTAGAAAGAGTCAGACGACATTACTTCCTCCCATATACGTCTTGCGAAGTGACTCCGATGAGAAAATTCGAGAAGTTAGGGGGTTGTTTAGGGAAGGAGACCAGACAGCGAGGTAATCGGTCTCATCGGATTAGGAAAGGACGGAGAAGGAAGTCGGCCGTGCCCTTTGAAAGGAACCATCCCGGCATTTGCCTGGAGTCATTTAGGGAAATCAAGAAAAACCTAAATCAGGATGGCCAGACGCGGGATTGAACCGTCGTCCTCCCGAATGGGAGAAGTTAGAGCCAATACAGAGACTAACAATCACTCTTTCAACGTGTCATTAGCGAGTGGAACAGGCCAGAAGGGACAGTTAATGGTACTAGAAGTATCCTTCGCCACGAACCATTAGGGGCTTGCTGAGTACTATGTTGCAGATTTTGTGCGCACTCTCTACAGGGGGACTCAAAGGTGGTATGAGGGCTCTCTAGGTAAAAAGGATGAGGATGGCCGTGTATCTTGTCTGGAAGCCGATTCCGCCGTAGAAGCCTCTGGTGAGGTAAAGCACGGGTAGCCGTGTCGGCCTGGGCATGTCGCGGCGTAGCGCTGACAGGTCCTGTGGGCGCGTATCTCACGCTGTTCGATCCCCCTGGCCGCATTCCGGGGCGATCGGCTGTTTGTTCCGTTTCCGTCGACGTCGACGTCGCCGTCCCCTGCGCTCCCTGACAGGATCGCGGTATCTGGGAAATGGGATTCTCTGGTCTGTGGGGACAAACAGCGCCGTCACCAGATAAGCCACGGCACAGCGCGTCAGGGGGAGGGAGAACGAGCTGGGGGAGGGGCAACGAGCTGATCAGCTAGCTACAGGCAGAACGCAGCGTCTCAGCGCTGCTGCTCTCTCTACCGTACTTCTGAACGAACACAGAACAAGAAAGCATTAATTGCGATGCTTGTCAAAGAATGTCTAATGACAGCATTGTCTCCTCAGAATCTTTCGGGATAGGCAAAAATGATAAGACGTATTTTGTTTTACAGAGAGATTTCTACAGCTGCCACTGACTCTCTTCATATTTTTCTAATACACTTTCTCCTACATATCCAGTGTGATTACGCGATGACGATACAAACATTCCGGGGTGATCAAGAAGGGTAAATGTTTCAATTTGAGGTATGGGACCCTGATTCGGAACCGACTAAGTCGAATTTTTTAAGCAAAAATCGTTCTGATACCTCTGACAGTGGAATATATGTACAGATACTGTTTTTGCTAAGATTGTAGGGTAGGCAACTTTCAGAAATGCTTATGTGGACTAACATAAGAAAAAAGTGTCTAGTAAAGGGCCAACGAGCTCTGAGATACGCACCATAGGAACTAGAAGTACTTTTTCATCTTCGCTACTGTGAAACACGTCTTTTCTGTTGAACAGGTGCTCACTGCAATTACGATATGCATTTTAGAGCCCCTTTTTACAAGCATTGATCCATACTATCACCTCTGAAAGCCGCCTACCTTACAACCTTAGTAGCAACCATACCGGTAGATATATTCCACCGTCAGAGGTATCAGGTTTTCGCTTCAAACTTTTGATTTGTTCGTTTCCGGACATTGTCCCTTACCTCAAATTGGCAAATTTATTCTTCTTCATCATACCTGAAAGTTCTTAATATCAAAGAACCATCCTTTATATTGCAAAAAAGATGGAAAAATTTGAGATATACGCGCTAAATACGGACGCTCACATAGTATAGGAAGTATCGCCAGCGGAGTATAGATGCGTACAGGTAGAGTAGCGATCTGAGGTTAATGTTGTATGCCCACTTCTCGCCTATCATATAACTCATATACATTTAGATCGCTGCCACCATTTTGCACACTTGATCAGGTCCTACACCTTCGCTAAATCAGCTGCACAGCTTCAGGCGTTTTACTTTGTTTAAAAACGTGACGGGAGTAATTAGTTGTTCTTTTTATCGTTATTGTGGATTAGTCGAAGTTGCAACTCGTTTACCACACCAACATGTACCTCTTAAGAAAAATAGCCACACAACTGATGCGACACAACGAAAATGGCTATGCAGTAGTCTATTTTCGACCATTACACGCGTTTTTAATTTAATATTATGTTCATTCCACCTACTCCGATGAAAATAACCGATTGACTTTCACAAAGTTGAAAAGTTTTCTTCACCACTCAATCTTCTCTTTACAGACACCTACACTCGCTAAATTTTACAAGTAAAGAAGAGAGGCTATTGGGGGGAAAAAAGGAAATATTCTTCCCCATTACTGTCTGTTAACTTTTGTTTATTCTAATCTGGAACTCTATCGTAACGCTTGCTTGCCTTCGGCCATCAGCAGGCCTGAAAGTAATTTGTTACGAACGACAATGGCTTCTGGCTTTCTCTACAATGAATCCACAGTTCCTAGATGACTTTACAAACGTAAGGTGCACTCAAATAGCACATGGGAAAAATGAAAAGCTCATTTTTTTCGTGTGAGCTCTGATTTATTTAATTCTATAATCATTATCTTAGATGGGTAGACCACATAACTAATATGGAGGTATTGAATAGAACTGGAGAGAAATTTACGGTATGGCACAACTTTAACTAGAAGAAGGGATCGGTTGGCAGGTCATGTTCTGAGGCACCAAGGGATCACCAATTTAGTATTAGAGGGCAGCGTGGAGGGTAAAAATCGTAGAGGGAGACCAAGAGATGAATACACTAAGCAGACTCAGAAGGATGCAGGTTGCAGTGGGTACTGGGAGATGATGAAGGTTGCACAGGATAGTGTAACATGGAGAGCTGCATCAAACCAGTCTCTGGACTGAAGACCATAACAACAACAAGAACAACAATGATCATTATCTACATGTATGTGGGATTCAACAAAATCTTATGTATTCGGAGGGGAAAGTAGCTGACTGAAATTTCGTGAAAGCCTTTTTATTTTAATGATTGCCATACCAAATCCCGTATCTTAGTCGTGACACTTTTTTCTATTTCGCGATAATACAAGACGAGCTGTCCTCTTGTCAGTAGAATCTGGTAAGGATCCAAATACCACACAAGATAATGCACAAGCATAGTGCCGGTAGTCTCACTAGTCGATTTGCAGCACATTCTAAGTGCTCCGTCAATAAAACGCTGCTTGCGGTAAGGTTCTTGAGGCAGCAGTTAAACGCCCTAGCCTGATTCACATCACCAACACCTTTCCATCATTAGATCTTAACTACTTGCATTCATGGACAGCAGTTTGTGAGTGCATGTAGAGAATAGTGTTACGGTTGGTGGTACTGGAAGGAGAGGTGAAAATTATTAAGACAACTTCCAGGATCTATGCTCCTGTCCGACGAAGTGATCACCCTTGTGAATCTATGACAGGAGGTTGGGAATTCAGCTACTGGAATTTGTGTTTAATCTGGACATCATCACAAGCGTCCGCCTGTCCCCTTCACTGTTCTGGCCACAAAATGACCAAATCACATCCACCAGCGTGATACGAACCAATGATAACGGAATCTGGAGTTACCGCAGCACAGCAACTCTGGCCACAGAAGTGTTACCACGCGACGCATTCATAGGGGGAGTTGTGTGTTGGTGGCCCTGAGGACAAACACATGGCCAGTATTACGTAAGCGCTGGCGCTGCGGCAAGAACTAGTTTGGCGACGGGCGGGTCGCTGACCCCGCGGCCGGCACCTGACCGCGAGGCCGGCACCGTGGCCGTGATCTGAAGGCGCGGAATGTCTGACGGTCCGCTCACTGATACCAAACTGATCGTGAGCAGTTCACGACTCCCGATAAATGATAGTAGGCAGAGGGGCACGTAATTTTGTTGTGTGTTTACCCCTTTACCTACCATCGGGCTTCAGAGGCCCGTCTGTGATTTTTTATATCTTCTCTATTAGTAGCTATATATTTTATTTTAATGAAATTTTATGATTTTCTTCTCATTTGCCAAGTTACTCATAATTTTGAAAGAAGTTATAAAAATTTACCTATGGCTTTGCGTTAAAGTATTGGTGCACGTTTCCTCCTGTACGGGCCTCGGAGGAATTTTTCAACAGCCAGATGTATGTCTGTGCAGCGTTGTTACATCATTTGCCACTGCTGACTCGCGCTGTTATTCTTTCAGTGTTCAACTGTCATCCTTTGTATTAAACACATGTTTATTTTGGTGCGTTATTTCATAATCGTTGTCTGTTCTGCACACTAAAAATGTTACTAGGAAGAGGGCTATCAGACGAGAAGAAAAGGGACTTACTGGAGCAGTCTTCTGATTCTGAAAACCCACCTAGTTAATGTGAAGCTTCCAGAGGAGATGATTATGAGTAGATGTCTCTGAAAACTCAGAACTACACCAAGATGAGATAATGAAGATTCCGTTTACGAAGACACAGAACAATAATTTAGTGCAAATTCTGTTGAGTGTGACTCCTGTTTTCTCGTAATAACTCCTGAAGCTGGGATTTTTGGTAGCCGAAGCTGTACTGAATAAAGACCAGGTACCTACAAGTTATTCGACTACAACTGTGATAATGAAGGAACTTGCTTTATGTTGTTCTTTCGTGTACCTCTCATTGACAAAGGAAGGTCGACTCGTTTACGAGTACTGGGTGGTTATAGATAAGCATGTAATGAAAAAGTTTCTTGGTGTTCTGATCCTGACTGGAGTTCACAAGTCAACAAATTAACATATTAGTCAGCTTTGGAGTACTGAGAATGGGCGTCCACTGTTCAATGAAATTATGTCTCACAATCGCTTCCGTGCTATTCTGAGGGTGTTGCGCTTTGACAATGCAGCAGCCCGACCTGAAGACAGGTAAAGTCAAAAACTGGAAACTATCGGAAAAGTTTCTGACATATTGGAAATTACCCTTAGGGATGCCTACATTCCAGGATGGTGCATGACGCTGGATGAATAGTTTGTCACATTTCGCGTTTGGTGCACATTTTGACAATAGAGCCTATGAAAAACTCAGATACGAAAAAAGTTCTGGGCAATTGGTGGCAGTGTAACAAGCTACTGCTGCAAGAAGACGGTGCATTTGGGGAAGGAGGAAGAAACCAGAGCCGCGCGACTGAGAGACTGTTGTGAAAACCCTGGTGATCGAATTTGAAAAGCCTGGACGTAAAATCGCCTGTGATAATTTTTTTTCACATTTCTTGATTTAGCTCATTATTTGCTGTCACGAAATCTGACACTAGTCAGTGCTATCCGAAAAAAAAGTGAACTACCTGCCGATTTTATTACACCTAAAGCAGTGCCTCAAACCATCTGCTATTGTCTGTAGACCCCGCGCAAATTTGCAATAAAAATAAAAGCCACTAGTAAAAGTACAAAAACTTTATTTTTAAACTGTAAACTTCAACTAAATGAAATGATTATGAAAGTACTTATATCCCAGAAGTCGTTCTTATCATAAGTAATCAAAATAGTGTCAATTTAAACAACACGAGCCTGAGAGGCCCAACTGGTAAGCAACGCTACACAGGTTTTCTGGTAAGCAGAGGGTTAATGGCGTGCCCTCTTCTAATAATCGAGATATCGAATCAAGTGCGGGTTGCTTAAATGGAGCAATGTACTTTTCGTAACATGTGCCGATATTCACGAGAGAATACAGAACAGCCCGATTGTCACCACTACCTTCCTTCAGTGCCGCGTTCGATTTAAGTACAATGTACACTCCTGGAAATGGAAAAAAGAACACATTGACACCGGTGTGTCAGACCCACCATACTTGCTCCGGACACTGCGAGAGGGCTGTACAAGCAATGATCACACGCACGGCACAGCGGACACACCAGGAACCGCGGTGTTGGCCGTCGAATGGCGCTAGCTGCGCAGCATTTGTGCACCGCCGCCGTCAGTGTCAGCCAGTTTGCCGTGGCATACGGAGCTCCATCGCAGTCTTTAACACTGGTAGCATGCCGCGACAGCGTGGACGTGAACCGTATGTGCAGTTGACGGACTTTGAGCGAGGGCGTATAGTGGGCATGCGGGAGGCCGGGTGGACGTACCGCCGAATTGCTCAACACGTGGGGCGTGAGGTCTCCACAGTACATCGATGTTGTCGCCAGTGGTCGGCGGAAGGTGCACGTGCCCGTCGACCTGGGACCGGACCGCAGCGACGCACGGATGCACGCCAAGACCGTAGGATCCTACGCACTGCCGTAGGGGACCGCACCGCCACTTCCCAGCAAATTAGGGACACTGTTGCTCCTGGGGTATCGGCGAGGACCATTCGCAACCGTCTCCATGAAGCTGGGCTACGGTCCCGCACACCGTTAGGCCGTCTTCCGCTCACGCCCCAACATCGTGCAGCCCGCCTCCAGTGGTGTCGCGACAGGCGTGAATGGAGGGACGAATGGAGACGTGTCGTCTTCAGCGATGAGAGTCGCTTCTGCCTTGGTGCCAATGATGGTCGTATGCGTGTTTGGCGCCGTGCAGGTGAGCGCCACAATCAGGACTGCATACGACCGAGGCACACAGGGCCAACACCCGGCATCATGGTGTGGGGAGCGATCTCCTACACTGGCCGTACACCACTGGTGATCGTCGATGGGACACTGAATAGTGCACGGTACATCCAAACCGTCATCTAACCCATCGTTCTACCATTCCTAGACCGGCAAGGGAACTTGCTGTTCCAACAGGATAATGCACGTCCGCATGTATCCCGTGCCACCCAACGTGCTCTAGAAGGTGTAAGTCAACTACCCTGGCCAGCAAGATCTCCGGATCTGTCCCCCATTGAGCATGTTTGGGACTGGATGAAGCGTCGTCTCACGCGGTCTGCACGTCCAGCACGAACGCTGGTCCAACTGAGGCGCCAGGTGGAAATGGCATGGCAAGCCGTTCCACAGGACTACATCCAGCATCTCTACGATCGTTTCCATGGGAGAATAGCAGCCTGCATTGCTGCGAAAGGTGGATATACACTGTACTAGTGCCGACATTGTGCATGCTCTGTTGCCTGTGTCTATGTGCCTGTGGTTCTGTCAGTGTGATCATGTGATTTATCTGACCCCAGGAATGTGTCAATAAAGTTTCCCCTTCCTGGGACAATGAATTCACGGTGTTCTTATTTCAATTCCCAGGAGTGTATATATAAATTGTGTAGTATATGTTAAAGAGAATACAGTTAAGAATTTTTGGTCTTGATATGGAAAATAAGTACATTTGGAATGTATATGGTTTACGTTAATGGTGGTGTTGACTGTGCTTGTTGTTCATTCTGTTACAACGGTTCGAGGGCGCTGGAGCCAAGGCGGCCGTTTTGCTGCAGCAGGGTACGCGGGCATTGGAAGCTTGTTATCATATGCGCCAAGCTGATAGCCATGCCAAGTTAGAAGACTCGTCGTTGTGACAGCGGCCTGTGATTATTATTTAGATGATGCTGATTTGTGTTGTAAAGAAAAAAATGAAAATGTTTCGTATGATTTCAAATCCAATTATTCGCCTGGTTGTCTTCACCAATACGCCCGAGCAATCAAGAGTTACTGTTACTATGTTAATGGCCTGAAAATGTATTATGAAGACAAATAACTGAACAGAAGGTGTTATTTGTGAACATTTAAAATCTTTGACGAGAAATTATTTGTTTCAAGAGTGTTCGTGCTTAATGTCGATCATCATAAATGCAGTCACGATCATTTTACTCAGAAGGGGAATTGTAGCCAATTGAATCGAAGTAAAAGGAAGCGGAATATCTTCGTACTCAAAAATGTTAAGAAAAGTGGCTGATTAACTGTTCTCAATAGGAATGGCGTTTTGGAAGCAATACTGGTATTCAAGCTCTATTTTAAAAGACTGTTACATTATCTGTAAGTGATCACGTGTCTTCAAAACTGGAAAGATGGCATATTTTTGACATTGCTGTGATGCTAGTTCATAGATTCGAGGTATATAATTGCGCTATGACTGATTAGTTGTATCCGCTAATGCTGCTGGTTGTCTTAGCAACGGACGATAACAACGGCATACTGAGCTACGAAAAAGCTATTAATGACTACTAGTCCAGTTAAACAAGAACTTTCGATAATAAATGACTTTTTTCCCAAAGAGGCTTTCAAGGCCGCTGTTTACGTCAGTTAAAACTTTCGAGCTAGGAGACCGCTGTCGATTTTTTTAAGCCTAGTCCCTGGCAATTTTTTTTATATCGACAGCTGTCTTTAGCCCCGATGTATGAACAGAAACATCAGAACAGAATTACAAAAACTGAACAGTCGAAAGATTTTATATAACTACAGAGTCTGGTATGAAAGCCACACTTCGTGCTGTTTCCACCGCACAGATGATTCCGGCTGCTTTGTCTCTGAATTGTAGCACATTGATCGGATATTATTGTGGAACGTTTCAACGATTATATCAAGAAGCATTAATCAATGTACTTGCCATTTGAATAGCTTTTGAACGCTGTTAAAAGAAGTATACATATACATCGAGAAAGTCATGACTACATCAATATCTCAGAAGGGGAAGACCTCAAAACACGGCCAACCGATTCGTCTCATATTTGGCAAGCCGAGTTTCTACTATCTAAAATGGAAGAGCAGCAAAGAACTTCTTGAGTGCGACGTCGCGAAAGGCCAATGATGTCTACAGCATTCGACGCCTCACATATTGTCTACCATGCAACCTAACATTGGCTGCTAATGACAACAGGGGGATGGGACTGGATACACTGAATGGCGACACAGCGTGAGACTACGGCGCACACTTTAACTGCTTAATCAATGGCTCTGAGAACTATGGGACTTAACAGCTGAAGTCATCAGTCCCGTAGAACTTAGAACTACTTAAACCTAACTAACCTAAGGACATCACACACATCCATGCCCGAGGCAGGATTCGAACCTGCGACCGTAGCGGTCGCGCCGTTCCAGACTGAAGTGCCTATACCGCTCGCCCACACCGGCCGGCAACTGCTGAATCGACGAGTAACTCACAACCGTGCTAGTTGTGCTGATACAAAGCAGAGCAATGGCAACGATAAACAGATCAAATATTGCATTATATCTACAAAAATAGTTACCGAATTGATATTTCGTCAGAAAGGAACCCAAAGAAATTCTCAGAGTGAGAGGGCAGTGGCAGATGAAATACCATCGTTTCTGCAAGATAAATCAGTGGAACGTCTGGTGTTGCATACGCTCGACTGTGCGGACAATGTACATGAGGAGTACAAGTGAAGCGATACTGAAACAGATATCAAGCCATATAGTTCATCATCCTCGTCGGACAGGGAGCTACTAAATCCTTCTCCTGTGGAAGGAGCGGGACCTAAACATAATTACGTACCTGCAATATCATCCGCAGTAGAGTGCAAAAACAATTATGAACAGTTTTTGAATAAGTCCACAGTAACATGGCCGTGTAGTGCATAAGAGAAACTACGGGTATTCAAGGGAGGACAAGACGCACTTGTTACAGAAATACGTGCTTGCGGATTTCAAGGATGCTCGACACGATTTACATGATGTGTATGATAGTGACCTGCTACGTTATGCACATCAAATTTTGCGCGACATCGATAACAGTGATGTCAACGTAAGCCGTGGATGGCTGCATAACTTGAAACAGTGCTACGGAACTGGAAGACTTAAGATAAGGAAATTTCAAACAAAGCGTCATCTTGACGACGCACACCAAACAGCGAAATCACCCCGAAAATTTGTAGATGACAAACTTATGCTACCGTTTAGAAAGGAATTTGTTTCTTCACTTCGAGCAATCGGGATTTGAAAGGGAAATGCATATGAAAGGAACCCTGGAAATTAGAGGTACCAAGAGAGTTGTGTCAAGACTGATTAAAATCAATGCTTCAACGCATGCATATACAATTATGCGGACTGTTACTCTGGATGATAAATTGGCTGAAAAGTTATTCATTGTGCTGCGAGAAGTTGGAGGTGCTCTCCCCCGTACCGTTCTTTCTCGTGTGATGATCTTGCAAGGGCAGTAGGTAATATTCGCATCATAGCGAGCAAGAGTGGGAAAATGGGCGTAAGAGAACTACAACTATGGTATGAGCACTGCTTTTTGCCAATATCTGGTGAAAATAACTTGCTTTTGCTTAAGTCTGGCCTGCGTATAAGACTCTTACTCCTCTATAGCGAACTACCCATCCCGCAAAGATTGTGACACTGCAGTTTATACCACCTAGAGCCACTGGGCAAATTCAGCCTCTGAATTTTTTTTTTCGTGAATATAAAACATAATCGCGCTATCTGCAGCTATGTTTTAAACAATAGCCAATTTCACGATAAGCTCCACCACAGACTGTTTGGTATTCGGTTGCATGCCATCACATTCCATCAGTTACCACCCCGTTACACTAATATGATTCCATATGCATTCTTTAAGAGTGGTTACCTAGCTGAAGGTCCTACTCAGCTTCTAACTCTCAAAGTGTTCGCCTTCGATCTTGACCGTGCGAACCTTTCGAATCACTGTGGCCTGCCATTTTTCCATCATGTGTGCACGGTACAAGTTAATTCCCTTTTTCCTAACATTTCTTGACTGTCGACGATGTTCTATTGTGTGAAGTGTAATAAGTACATCCCACAGAAGGTTGATATCTACACCTCCCGTACACTCACTTTCGGTCGCCCTCCTGATGCACACGGAGAGTCATTAACAGATAATTTTCCTGTGGCAACCGTTAACACAACACTTCCAAATCAGCCTTACTAAAGACTGAAGTTGCAACCTTTCACTCAAGGGGTTTCTTGTACGAAATTTTGGCTCAACGTCCTTCGGTTTTGAAAAACTCGCACCTAAAACTCTTGACGCATAATCGACTCAAAATAGACGGTATCGATAGTTAACTGACTATTTTTCATCATCATATGTGGGGTCCGCTAGATACAGAGAAAAATTGTTGCGTCTGCCACTAACGTACCCTTAAGGCAAACGCTGAAAGCCTATTCAACGAAAGCGCCGCTGGTGTAGCAACAGAGGCATCTGGCTGGGAAGGAGAGAACGTTTGTTAGATTCCCAAATGCAGCCTGCAGTTTATTTGTGTGTCTTTGCATAGCGAAATCGGTAGGAATAGGACTGTTAATGATGTGACAGTAACAAATAATAACAAGATAGGAAAACGGATTTTTCGAACGACTCTGATTAGTAAAGTACTAAAATTTTGATTCTGGTTGCCTTACAATGGCGCTTTCTCTCTTCGTGTGTCCTTACTTTCCTTCGAACGTTTGGATGGAGGGCACTTGTCATACAAACACTGGAAGCAAATATACTTGCGCCATCAAAACATCTAATGAATGCAACATTCGCGCAAATACATCATTCCTTTCGAAGATATGTCGGAAAACAGACTTTGTTTATAATTCTAATTTGAAAAATCATTGCTGAAAGTTGATCAACAATTATGGAACGAATCTCTGCTGCATCCGCGCAGTTGAGCAATAGCGCTGGGTTTCCACACACATATTGCAATTTTGAAACTCCAAATAATTTCTGTACCACGCCTCGATGTAAATAAACACTGTGCGGCGTCTGTGGTCCCTCGTGACGAATTCGCAGCATTGTTACCCGGAACTGTTTTCATACAACGACGCTTAAAATTTTAATTCTTTACTAATCGAATTCGTTTGACAATTCTTTTGTCTACCTTGTTATTACACCTTATTGATTACCTTATTAACCAGCCCATCCTACCAATTTAATACAAATAAAATATTGCTGAATGCGTTTGAAAATCAGACCAGTTCTCTGTTCCCCAGCCAGGTGCCTTGATCGCTACGCCAGAGCCGTATTCGTTGAATATCGTTTACCGTGTAAGTATATAGGGTGTCACAAGAAGGTACGGCCAAACTTTCAGGAAACATTTCTCACACACAAAGAAAGAAAATATGTTATGTGGACATGTGTCCGGAAACGCTTACTTTCCATGTTAGAGCTCATTTTATTACTTCTCTTCAAAACACATTAATCATGGAATGGAAACACACAACAACAGAACGTACCAGCGTGACTTCAAACACTTTATTACAGGAAATGTTCAAAATGTCCTCCGTTAGCGAGGACACATGCATCCACCTTCCGTCGCATGTTTTGAATCCCTGATGCGCTGATGCAGCCCTGGAGAATGGCGTATTGTATCACAGCCGTCCACAATACGAGCACGAAGAGTCTCTACATTTGGTACCGGGGTTGCGTAGACAAGAGCTTTCAAATGCCCCCATAAATGAAAGTCAAGAGGGTTGAGGTCAGGAGAGCGTGGAGGCCATGGAATTGGTCCGCCTCTATCAATCCATCGGTCACCGTATCTGTTGTTGAGAAGCGTACGAACACTTCGACTGAAATGTGCAGGAGCCCCATCGTGCATGAACCACATGTTGTGTCGTACTTGTAAAGGCACATGTTCTAGCTGCACAGGTAGAGTATCCCGTATGAAATCATGATAACGTGCTCCATTGAGCGTAGATGGAAGAACATGGGGCCCAATCAAGACATGACCAACAATGCCTGCCCAAACGTTCACAGAAAATCTGTGTTGATGACGTGATTGCACAATTGCGTGCGGATTCTCGTCGGCCCACATATGTTGATTGTGAAAATTTACAATTTGATCAGGTTGGAATGACGAAACTAAAATGAGCTCTAACATGGAAATTAAGCGTTTCCGGACACATGCCCACACAACATCTTTTCTTTATTTGTGTGTGAGGAATGTTTCCTGAAAGTTTGGCCGTACCTTTTTGTAACACCCTGTATAAGCGGCAATCGTAATGGTTTTCTCTCTCGATTTCTAGGAAAAATCGCTTTCGCGGACACTATATATAATGATGAAAAACGCTCAATTTTCAATTATATATAGGTCGTGAAGCGTCTACGAAATAAAATTAGTGTAAAGTATTAGGTTAGAAATGTAGTACTACAGAGAAATGGCGAAGGTTAGACGGGAAAAACTTGACTAAAAGAAGGGGTCGATTGACAGGAAACACTCTGAGACGTCAAGCCAAAAGATGAATACAGAAGTAGATTCAGAAGGATGTAGGCTGCTGTAGTTATTCCAAGATGAAGAGGCTTACACAGGATATACGAGTAGCAGCATGAAGGGCTGCATCAAACCAGTCTTTGGGCTGAAGACCATAAAAACAACAAGGTGTTACACGGCTCACACTGTATAATTTGGGAGAGGGGAGGGGGAGGGAGAGAGTATGAGACTACCTCATCTACAGTATCGAAAATCAAGCCTTAGTGCGTACATAGCTGCTGCCAGATGCTGTGCTTAACACCCTTTGAACAGAACGATATTAGGTGGCGTAGAGCGCTGTAACTCAAGTTGGAGGACATTAAATACTGATTTACGAAACAATGGTCAAATATTGAGCACAAAATAGATTGCAGTCAGTGGCGCGTATATTGGAATACGAGAAAATAAACGCTTTTAAAGCGTTACCACCGAACCAGTTTTAATGAAGAATCGCATTGGAGCTGAGCTTCAAATTAAATATCAAACTTAATGAAAATTCAAATATTAATATTTAAATATTACATTCAATATTTAAATATAAAATTCATATTAAATACCTTTACAAAATACGTCTTAACTGACATTAAAAAACAGTAGGCTTAGTCGCCCTAAAATAACGTTAAAATCGCTCTAACGAAAACATTCACGCTAAAATGTAGCTTACGGTGTATTTACAATCGTGTTAGCCTGATGCAGGCTTGCCTTTTATTTTTTTATTTTCTTCTCTTTTCTTTTCACTCACAGTCGTTCGTTCTTACAACCTTGAGACGATTGACGACAAGGTTACCTGAAACTTTATCAGCACTTGCTAATCCAACTCTATTTACAAACACAAGCGAGTATTTGTTTTTATAAATATAGATTATCTTGAACAGTACAGGGCGGGGGGAGGGTGGCTGTGTGGCAGAAGTGGTGTATGAGTAGAACATAAGTCGTCCGTTGTTAGATTTTGCTGGAAGTCCAGAACTCGTAGGCAGAAAATTTGTGAAATCGGACTTCATGAATTTTATGAGCAGCTCTGAGAAGAAAAACGGAATGCCTGTATCAGTTTTCCGCTTGAATTCTGTTGAATTTCACGAGCCTACTACGTTTAACGAAACGTATTTTGTAACGTGCCGTTAGTTTATCCACTTCGAAGGAAGGCAATGGCTTAGAACGGCACATCCTGTCGACTTAAGAGGGCTTTCTCGGCTAACTTATTTCCTTGCTTGGAGTCTGCCCTCCCCTAAACCGACAGAAAAAATTCAGACGGTTATGGATGTGACATTACAGCCTTTATCACTGCGATTTTTTTAACATGTAAAAGTTTTTTTTTCTGTATTCGCGTCAGTATGTGCGGACTTGTAACATACACCAATGAATGTTGTAACCAGATATCTTTGCCGCGCTCCTGAAAAGCGCAGAATATCACGATAGCTATAAACTGTTATACGCTGCTATCGATCAGTAAAAAAACGATGCACCTATGTTTCAAAATAACAACTGCCAATTTTTTACTTCTGCAGGGAGCCGCGCCGCTCTCTAGTTGTTGTTCTGTGAATGTGTTGCGAGTCGGAGGCAAAAGTATTGTGCTCCATACTGATATAATCATTTTATTGTAACTTTAAGAGTTTAAGTGATTAAAAATATATGTAGCCACAAACAAGCGAGAATGTGTATCATGAAAATTCGCTCCACCGCCAAAATGGGTGGCCATGTTAATGTAAGTTTCCGTTTCATAATACTATACTTGAAGCCTTGTAGTTTATTTAATTTCAAAGAAAATCTCTCAACCTTATTTTCATTAATTATACTTGTGATAATCTTTTCTGTTTAAAAGATTTATGCAGCTTATGATCCAATGTGTGTTCTGTCGGAACAGGAGGCTGTCGTGACGACATCGTTATAGTATCTATTCCAAGTTCTTTCAGTTCCGTTTATATGTTCGTACAAATCCAATTAGTTGGTCCCTTAGGTTTCTTTCATGTAACTTCTGTCTGTTTTCTCCGCGCGATCTTACTCCGAAAAAAAATTTGTTCATTTTTTAGTAATTTTCGATATCGCGAATGAGAAAAGACAGCCGCCTCCTGCTCCGAACGGAACACCACGACTTTTCTAACGTCGGAGAGTACCGCACGAATTTTCCGCTAAAAGGTAATAGAATTTCTTAAAGCTGGATCAATTACACATGTTGCTGCTGTTCTCCGACAAATCTGGTGTGATTAATAGTAATTTATTCTGTCACGACAAAAAGAACCAATTTTATTTTTACCCAAAGCAACAAAGCTTTCAATTAAATTACTAAAAAAAAAAAAAATGCCAGATGGACTCCTGTATTATTCGTCGTCGTCGTCGTGCGTCCACGCCCCCCCCCCCCCCCCCCCCCCGCTCAGTCTTCTGACTGGTTTCATGCGGCCCGCCCGAATCGAATTCCTCTCAATTCCGAGTAACTATTGCACCCAGCGTCCTCATCTATTTGTTGGCTAAATGTCAGTCCCTGTTTTTCCCTACAGCAGTTACCATCCACTCCTTCCTCTAGTTCCATATATGCTATTCGTTGATGTCTTGAACACCTGTCTCCCTCTTCTTCTCAATGTTTTCATCGTGTTTGTCTACTCGCCGAATCTCTGGAGAACCTGATTTCTTATCAGGTCACGTAATTTTCAACATCTTTCTGTGGCACGACATCTCAAACGCTGCGATTGTATTGTTTTCCAGCTTTCTAACACTCCACGTTCACTTCCAAGAACTGCTTACCAACAATATTCTTCTATATCTACAAAAAATACTTCCATATACGTAATTGCGATTAACACTTAGTTTAGAAGTTCATGTTTCATTTCACGCCTGGAACAAGTTGGTCAATACTTTTTCCGTTGTCATTCCTAATTCTTATCAACGTCTACTTTGCGACCTTCATTGTGTCATCAAGTTCCTATCATAATTTCGGTTAAAAGGATTCGTTCCGTACTTTCAAGCCAAAGAAGTCATTAAGCGTGTAGTTTACATCTGTTCCTTTGTTCTGTATTTTAATCATTTAAATAATCAGAACCTAAATTCTCAACAAGAACTCTAAACGTTACTGATTTTTGTTTGTGTCTACATTAGGTTCAGCACCTTTTTACAACATTGTTGGGTGGGACGCCACAATGGGTGAATTACAATGAAATCTACACCATTAGCTGCTTACAGGCGTTGATAAATATCAACGGGGACAGTTGAAAATCTGTGCGTCCCGGCCGGGACGCGAACCCGGGATCTCCTGCTTACATCGCAGACGTTCTATCCGAGTGAGCCACCGAGGACACAGAGGATAGTGCGACTGCAGGGGCTTATCTCTCGCACGCTCCCCGTGAGAACCACATTTCCAACTTTCTGTCCACACTACATTTGTAGTGCCCCTGCCCACTATATTCTTTACTCGCGGCAGTCAATCTACCGATTCCCGTAAGAGTTCGAACAATGTGAGTGCATCGGCACTGAAGGAGATCATTGGCCGGTAGGCCTTATCTATATGAAGATGGTATCTGTTCCTTCGGACCGTGGCGCACTTCCACGATGTGTGTGAGAGCTATGTCGTAAGTTTAACAGCTGAGTGAAAATGACTGTGATGGTTCTGTGAATCGTGTGGCGTTATATTTGTGTAGTATGCTGTAATAAAAAGGAAAAGGGGAAACACTGCGGCAGCACATTGCCTACTTCTCTTAAAACCTCCATCCGATGAAAGGATCAACATCAACAGTACCACAAGCCCTTACTTTATGAGACACACCTTGGAGTGGTCTGGAATTTAATCCCGAACGTTGGCCCAAAGCCTGGCATCAGGACTGGAAAACAACAAGCGTAACCGTTACACATACCGCTTCCCCCGCCCACACAAAAATTCGAGTCTACTGCAGAATTACAGACGCTACTAAATAAAGTGACACCTGTCTGTGAATGCGTAATTACTCAGATTAATATGATATCTTTTGTAGAAAAATCGAGTCATTTCTGTCTAAACCGTCGCAGTTATAGACTATACTTTCCGAATTATTAATTTCGATTTCACGAACTATCTACGGCGTCGCCCGCATACTGCACAAGGAGGAAAAATTTCTGATTATAGAGATTACTGTTTTTTTTACACAAATCCATGATGGATGACTTATTGATGAAGTCCGTTTACACAGTTGTGCATCGAAATGTACATTGCGGAGAAAATACGCTAGTGCAAAGACAGCACCTTGACTCAATAATTTTTGTTTGTTTGTTTTCTGTATGGGGGAAGAGACCAAACAGCGAGGTTATCGGTCTCATAGGAGTAGGGAAGGATGGGGGAGGAAGTCGGCCGTGCCCTTTCTAAGGAACCATCCCGGCATTTGCCTGGAGCGATTTAGGGAAATAACGGAAAACCTAAATCAGGATGGCCAGACGCGGGATTGAACCGTCGTACTTACGAATGCGGGTCCAGTGTGCTAACCACTGCGCCACCTTGCTCGGTGACTCAATAATTAAGTGTTCCATTCATCTCAATTGCTCGGTTTTGCCGTGAGGAGTCACAATGAGTACCATGTACTCCATTAATGGTTTCATGTGGCACACAGACAGTTGAACGTTTATGGGAGAAAGTTTCATGTTCAGGGTTCAAACGTTTAAGAGGCTTTTCGTCATGGCCTGACGAAGCAATCACACATGAATAAGACTGTATTAGTCAGATTGAGCAGTAAAATAACCGGAAAGACATATGGCGTCTCGTGAAAAAATATTACTATGGGAATCTTCATTCATCACCACGGAATAACAATAGAGCAGATTTTCGTAATTCTGGTGGGTATTTTATAGCGCTGTAGTTTGTTTTTCAGTTAGTCTCCTTTAAAAGCAAGGAGTGTGCAGATGTACGAGATACGTCTTATTCTCTGTTCCTGCTACCCACCAGTTACATGGACGCAGTGCTTTCACGGTGATCACACATGGTCAGAGTTTGACTACACCTCCCTTGCCTCTTTGGGATGCGGTCGAGTCTCGACTTCTCGCCACGGAGAACATCAAATTATGCAGTCTTCTTCGTCGGATTTTGAAACAAGAGAGCATTCTGGGATGTACTACATTACAATTTTCTCTCCAAGCCACAGTGATACCGAATACGTCTGTACACCGGAGATCAACCCAAAGTGGCTTGCGAGACTTCTGGTGTACAGCTGGCGGATTCTGCGAAGTCCCGTTTACAGCAGAGTTCCAGGGGGGGCCTGTCTCCTTAAGAATTTGAAGCCTTCTACCTTCTCTTCTGACATTCGGAGGAGTTATCCTGGACAGAACAGGCAAACCGCTGCACAGGAGTAAGTTTGACAGTGCCATTAATGGTCCTCACAATCTCATTCAAATTATGACAATGCCTGATGTGGGGCACTCAACGGCATTGCCATGAGCGTCGTTAAGAGGTGTCAGCATGCCAGTCTGGTGATTCTGTGTGCATCTGCTGCGAGTCGTTGGGGGGGGGGGGGGGGGGGTACGATCGATTGCTGTCCACACGGGAAGACTAGCATTAAAACCCACCTATCAATTGTAAAAGACGCCATCATGATACAATGAACTACGATACTTGAAATCAGTTCATAAAAATGTTAAACTGCTTGGGCGAGCTATCCATTCAGGGCACGCTGACAATCCTTTTCCTACACTTACGGTATGAGGCCCGCCATTTCACGAAATTTCAAAATCCCAAGTACAATGATGTCGGCGTCGGTGAGGATGTTGTGCAGATCTCTAGCCAAACTGAGAGTTTCCCTTACGACAGTGCATAAAACACACGTAACTAAAAAATGCTGGGCCGAAAGTGGTACACTACGAACACAGAGTGGTGGATCTTCCCATTGGACGGAAAAAATTAAAAAAAGTTAATGGGCAGTGTTCTATTCGTTGTCCGGCGAGCCCGCCCCCCCCCCCCCGCCCCCCCCCCGCCCCCCCAAACCACTCGCAGCAGATGTACACACAATCACCAGACTGGCATGCTGACACTTCTTAACTTCTTAATGGCGCTCATGACCATGCCGTTGAGTGCCCCACATCAGGCATCCTCATAATTTGAATTAGATTGTGAGGACCATTATTGGCACTATCAAACTCACTCCCATTCAGTGGTTTGTCTGTTCTGTCCAGTATAACACCTTCATGATGATGCCTGACGTTGGGCGCTCAACAGTATCGGTATGGTTGACGTCAAGTCCGCCAAGGCTGTCTGACCGACTTGATTGACCGCACATTGTTGTCTGTCACTTCCAACCATTCGGTTTCCCACCGACGTATGATTCTTCTATCAGACAATGTGCTGACGGCGTGCACAGGGACAGCACATCGAAGTACACCACCATCCCGACCCGCATCTTTGACTGCTTTGTCGGTTCCATCGTTTCCTTGAATCCAGAGGTGTCCTGGTACCCAGCAAAATACCACCACCTTTCCCTGGTGTTGGATCCGCTGTAAGGTGTCATGAATGATCTGTACCATCCTGTTACTAGATACACTGCGTAGCGTCCGTAGCCTCATTAAGACGTTTATCTATGTTGCATGTAGGCTGTTTTCCCATGCAGGGGTATAATAATCAGGAGCGGAATAATGAAATGAAATTGCAGTACTGCGTAGCGTGTCTGTATTTGCTCTGCTGTCGTTTCCGGCTATTTTGAGGAGTAGATGTACTCTTGAGCAAAATTTCTTTGATTGGTTCGTGCTGTGCTGCTTAAAAGACAGTAATTTTAGTTTATTTAGCAACTAGCGGAGAAAGTGGGCGCTGGCCACGTATTTGTTTACAGTTTGTGCGTCCACGCCCGTATCACGCAGCGTCTGGCTCTGTGCTTAATGTTTATGACGTCATTACTGCTGAATCATGCGTCTTACAATGATAAAACACTAGTACATTCATCGGAAGATACTGATCCTGCCTATGAAATTTAGTAGCAAAGAAATAATAATTCATGATTCGGCAGTTTTTCACGCACCTCGTTGTTAATTATGACGTCATACTGATGTACTTTTACACTTACATTCAGTGGTACACACACATACCGTCTGTAAAATATGCCAGTCAATAGGGAAGGACGGGGAAGGAAGTCGGCCGTACCCTTTCAAAGGAACCATCCGGGTATTTGCCTGAGGAGATTTAGGGAAATCACGGAAAACCTAAATCAGGATGGCCGGACGCGGGATTGAACCGTCGTCCTCCCAAATGCAAGTCCAGTGTGCTAGTCACTGCGCCACCTCGCTCGGTTAAGTCCTTTCTTTCTCAAATAAAGGACCAATAAAACCTGGGAATTCACGCGTCGCGGGCTACGCTACTTTTTCACCCCCAACTCCACACCTTTGATAGGTAGGTGGTTCTTACCCCCACAGCGATTGTCACCTGACTGTAAGGTATATGTGTACCAAGTTTGGTTGAAACCGGTCCAGTGGTTTACTAGAAGACGTGGAAGGAAAACACACACACACACAAACACATTTTTGTAATACGTATGGGTATAATTTCCTTCTGGTGCGACTGCTTCACCAGGGCGTGACGAGAACCCTCAACTGAAACCTTTAAACTCTGAAGTACGTAAATAAAAAATATTGAACACAGTTGACAGACTTTTACTCACAACAAAATGTGAAAGTCGTTCGGCCATTTCGGAACCAACTAAAAGGTGTCAACGAGAGAGAGAGAGAGAGAGAGAGAGAGAGAGAGAGAGAGAGAAAAGCAGTAGTTTTCTGTGCAGAAACATGCCAGCTGAGGTATCTCCAAATAGACCAGGGTGCAGCGCCTGGGCAATTAGGTTGGGCGGGCAGTGGCGCGCCTCGGCAGATAGTCCCAAGCGATTACTGGCCCCGGCTTCCGGCCTCATACCACAGAGCCTGACTCACACGACAGTGAAAGCCGAGCGGAGCCGAGTTGCCCTGCTGCAGGCGCGCGTTGCTGCACTTGCTGGCGTCTGGCAGCACTGCTTCCTCTAGCTACAGCCAACCACCTGCCGGACGTGTGTGCGCCTGCGTTGCAAGGTCATCGATAAAGAATGCCGCGATTATAAATTTGTATTATGCAAAATAGTAAGCGCGCACCAAGACAAATTCGCAGCGCCTTTTAGTCATGTACGTTGCTGACTACGCTATAGCCTGAACTGCTATTATTGATTCATTTGAACAATGCTGTTGGTAGAGGACTTGCCCGCGAAAGGCAAAGGTCCCGAGTTCGAGTCTCGGTTCGGCATACAATTTTAATCTGCGGCTGATGCTTGCAGCTAGGACTTCGTTATTCGTATTGTGCATGCGCACAGAGAACTTTCCTCTTCCCCTCTCTCTGGCCCCTCTGACATCGGATGGCTACTTCCGGTGGGGGGGGGGGGGGGGGGGGAGACACCAGGGCTGGTTCGATAACAGTTTTCCCAACATTCGACTTATCATTTGATGCTCCCTCCACCCATTTTTCTCCTCGTACACCTTCGTCCCAAGTTGCCGATGGTAACTGTCATGCGTCCACTTCAAAAATCTTACAACTGAGGAGCCTCTGGCGCCAGCTCCAGCTTAGTGCCGAAGGCAGCGGCTTTTGCCACTCGGGCATTAAGGGAACCCTAGGGGCGAGCGAAATATACTGGCTGGTGTGCAAGACGAAAGGAACTTCCGCATGATGTGTCACTGCCAAGTATCATAGGTCTACGAAACTTGGACCTGCGTAGGAAGAGCTGCTACAGTACAGTACAGTACAGAAGGTAACTGTAAGAAATACGTAATGAGAACAACAAACGTATCACTTCTATTCAACGACAATAATTGGACTGAGGTTACCGCGATTTATGATGGTCCCTTGACGTAACAGGAGGCGTGACGTGGTTCTTAACAGGGTGTGAAATCAAGGAGGACAAAATGTATTCTCTGCAACGTGTACCCTTGCTAGCCACAAGGTACGTAAGGAATAGTTGTGGTACGGCGTCCCATTTCTTGACCAGCACGACTGACAACCGCTGGGCAGTCGTCGGTGTACGTGGACTACTGCTGTTAGTCTCCCAAATGCATCTCCCATATGTGATCGATGAGATTTAACTCCGGGGAATGGGTAGCCTGTCCATTCGCCGAATATCCTCTCGTTCCAAGAGCTGCTCCACTTTTGACACGGTCGCGCATTGTCATCCACATAAATGAAGTCAGAGACGTACGCACCCCTGAAAAGGCGCACATGCAGAAGGCCTACAGTCTCACAATAACGTTGATCGGTCGGTGTACCGATTTCAGAGATTTGAGATTAGTACACCCAAGCAAAATTATGTCTTCCCACAACGTAACACCAGGACCACCAAAACGACAGTGTTACTGGGTGCATTACGTGTTCCCTCCTCTTGCCGTATGAGCGTACGTCCAGAATCACTACTCAGATCGAATCTGCTCTCATGCGAGAGGAGCATGCGACACAATTTCCCGTCGGTCCAACCCCTATACTCTTTGCGCCGTCGCCAACGGTGCCACCGACGTGTAAGTGTGAACGGAACGCACCGTACTGGTCGTCAGGCGAGGAGACTAACCTCATGCAGTTGCCGTGCCACTGTGGAGCGTGAGATTGCGTCCTGTTTGTTAAACGCGGTCGCAATGGCATCTGCTGCCTTACGTTGGCCCATTCTTGCGTGCTGCACAATGTAGCGGTCATATGCTGCTGAAGTTAACTATCGTTGACCACCTACTTTCCTTCGGGCAGCAGTGTCTGTGATTCGGAACTCTTCCCATGCACGTGAAACAATGCTGTGAGCAATAGTAAACTCATGGGCTACACTCGTCACGGTTAGCCCTCCTTCCACTTCCGCAATGACTTCCCCGTCTCGAGTCGTTCAGATGTTGTCTCCAGACCTTGTTCTAATGAAGAACACCACCACAGATGATGATGATGATGATGATGATGATGATGATGATGATTCGTTTGCGGGGCGCTCAACTTCGCGGTCATCAGCGCCCATACAAAGTCCCAATTTTTACACAGTTTTTTTTAACCCAGTCCAATCTAGCCACTGTCACGAATGATGATAACACAAACATCCAGTCCCTGTGCAGAGAAAATCCCCAGCCCGGTCGGGAAGCGAACCCGGCACCCCCACAGAGCACCGTAACTGCTCGCTGATTGACACAGACTGTCTTTTCCCATTCCTTCAACTGTCTCGTGTTGCGGGACCAGCTTCATTTGGCGCTACCGTCACGGTAACCTCATGCCATGTGACGTTCAACTTTCTTTGCACGACTGGGAGACGTCCGGCAACATGCTCCCGCACTTTCATTCATTTCTGTCGGGAAGGTAATATGTTATGTAATGTTATCTAGATCGTTCTTAAGTTTTGCACAGCTGTTTAAGTTAACGAATACGTACATTGTACAAGGTGTGGTTGCTTTCCAGTACATTTTGACACTTAATCACACCGTTTAAGTTTTTCTGAAGCACCCCAGAGTTACACTCCCAAAAGCAACCGTGGAGCTTTCGGGATGCCGTGTGAGAAATAGCGCTTCGATTACGGATTTTTTCGGAATGTATACTGTGTTGATTGAAGATAGTCGTTCTGTTCGAGATCCTCATTACGTGTGAGCTCCTGTCCGTCTGGGTTACGAGTGAAACTTACTAAAACCGCCAAATCACTTTCGCCTTTGCCTCATGTCGCGCTGAGGAAAACTCAACTCTATTTTGCGTGAACCTGTGCGCGACGCTCCAGCACACTCCTACCCATGTGACTACGGGAAAACAAACGTGGTTGCCTTCCAGTCACTCAGCGCTACACACACATTAGGTTTTCCCTCGTTCTCGAAATATTTCCTCTGGATCTGTCCCTTATTCATTCACAACAGCAGTGCACTGCAGGGTGTTGCTTGCTGGCATAAGATCGGATACTGTTGTTAATCGTACCAAAAGTATCCACTGACTTCATGGAGCAACCAGTCTGATTAGCGCACAGCAAAAGAAAGCTATTATCCCAATAAAGCCTTGCCCTGTCAAGTTTTCTTTACATTCAAGCAATGCGCATAGCCGTGTTCACAGGAAAATTCACGAGCCGTGACAAGTTATTTTGAGATTTGCGTCGCAATGCTTTAAGAAATTTATGTCTGGGCAGTCACCATCAAATCCAGGAACTGTGAAAAAGGGGCGAAGAGGGCCAGACTGTAAGATTTTCTTAAGAGAAGGCTCACGCGCTCATAGCAGCAGCAGCAGCAGCAGCAGCAGCAGCAGACGCGTATGCTATGGATTGTGATGTTTACCGTTTCAAAGAATTTGCTCACTACTTGATTCACGCCTAAAGTACGATATTCACCAAGCTTCAGAGGCTGCACGTAACGGAATCTCTTTCCTGGGTTCCACTTGTTAGACGGAACGGTGAACAGATTAGGTGTGCCAAAACAACCCACGCAGTCATTAACTGCGTTCTTTGTCATAGAACTTTCCACATCCTTATCAGCACCATAAATACATTATTTGAGCGCTCCTGACGTGCAGGCCTTACGCCACACAGAGCTGACGCTGGATTTCCACCAGTCCTATGTTCTCTGGAGTCGAAAACCTCATCCACACGTCTTGTCTTCGCAGTGATGGGAACAAAGAACAGTGTGGCGCCAATTTAAAGACTGCTTCCACTACCCGTCGTATCAGTAACACAGCTGTATTTAACAACCTATAATAAATGATCAGACGGACAGGATGGGCAACAATCTGCGGCTGTTTGCTGATGACGCTCTGGTGTAAAGGAAGGCGTCGTTGAGTGACTGTAACAGGACACAAGATGACGGACAAAATTTCTAGTTGGTGTGATGAATGACACGTAGCTCTAAATCTAGAAAATGTAAGTTAATGAAGGTGAATAAATAAAAAAAAAGTTCCGTAATGTTCGAATACAGTATTAATGGTGTGCTGCTTTCACGTGGTCACGTAGATTAAATATCTAGATGTAACGTAGCAAAGCGATATGAAATGGAAACAGCACGTAAGAACGGTAGCAGGGAAGGTGAATGGTCCACTTCAGTTTAGTGGAAGAATTTTAGAAACGCTTGGTTCATCTGTAAAGGAGACTGCATACAGAACGCTAGTGCGACCCAGCCTTGAGTACCGCTGGTGTTTGGTATCCCCACCAGATCGGGTTAATGGAAAACATACAAGCAATTCAGAAGCGGGCTGCTAGATTTGTTACCGGTAGGTCTGAACAGCGCGCGTATATTGCGGAAACGCTCCGTAAACTCCTGTGGGAATTGTTGAACGGAACAAGACATTCTTTTCGAGAGACACTATTGAGAAAATTCAGAGAACCGACATTGGAAGATGACTGCTGAACGATTCCCCTGCACCACCGAACAGTTCGCGGAAGGGCCGCAAAGATAGGAGCACTCAGCGCTCGTACAGAGGCATAGGCTCCTACGGAGGCCAATAAGATAGACATTCTTCCCACGCTGTACTAGTGAGTGGAACAGGAAAGGGAATGTCGAATAGTGGTATAAGGTACCTTCCACCATATACGATACGCTGGCTTGTTGAGTGTGTATGTATGGTACACAGATAAGCCAAAACATTATGACTAATGCCAACCGCGACCTTGAATGCAGCCTGGTGGCGTTCCGGGCACGTGACGCGGTAACAGAAGCATGTAAGCAGAGCACACGCGAACGGGTAATCACACTAGCGAAAACATGGGCTGGAAATGGGGAAATCCACTGAGATAAGCGACTTTGACAAAGGGCACATTATTATTACGCATATCCTGTGAACGAGCGTCTCGAAAACGCGAAGTTGGTCTAATGTTCAAGTGCTACTGGTGAGCATCTACGAAGAGAGGTATGAGGACAGTGAAACTACCACTAGGCGCTACATTCTTGGACGTCCACGACTCTTCACAGAACGTGGGATTCGGAGGCCTGTTTGCTCTGTGAAGTACGATAGATGGTGATCTGTGTCATCTCTGTCGAAAGAGCACAATGCTGGGGCACGCACAAGTGTTTCGGAGCACACCGTCCGCTGTACGTTGCTGAACACTAAGCTCCGCAGCAGACCACCCCTATATGTTCACACGTTGACCCAACGACATCGTGAATTACGATTGCAGTGGCACGCGCCCACCTGGATTCGACCGTTGACCAATCTAAACGTGTCGGCTGTTTCGGTGAATCACATTTTTGCTACACCAGGTCGATGGTCGTCTCCACAAACGTCGCCATCGAGGTGAACGGCGGCTCTGAAACGAGCAGAGCGCCACGGACGCAAGCTGCTGGGAGCAGTATTATGCTATGGGAGACATTCTCCTACGCTTGCATGGGACCTGTGGTAGTACTCATAAGATACGCTGACAGTTGCTAACCACCTGCATCCCTTCACGCTTGATGTCTTCCCCGACGGCGATGTCCTCTTTCACCACTATAACTGTCCGTATCTCTGGGCCAGAACCGCGCTACAATGATTTGAAAAGCATTATAGCGGACTCACGCTGATGTCTCGGCGACCAAATTCCCCTGATGTAAATGCTGTGGAACCCACCTGAGTCCATATTGGGGCGCCATCAACGCGTACGCAAATCAACGGCCCGTTATTTACGCGAATTACATGACCTGTGCGTACATACGCAGAATCAGTGATGTATTTCGTTCCAAATACGGATAAACAAGCTGTTAAGTAGATGCTTACAATGTTTTGGCTCATCAGTGTAGATGCAGAAGTATCTCGATGCTATGTGTCTTAAGTAAAAGTAACTGAAGACGCTGAGAAATGTTTTGACACGAGTAGAGAAGATGAAATACTGAATACTAATGACCACCGAATGTTTAATTTAGCCCTTTAACTGCAGGACTTAATTTAAACAACACAAAAAACTTTCATATTTACAATTAGTGCTGCATATGTATGTGGCAGTGCTTGTGTCGTGGGTGTTTCTTGCGCATCTAGGCGGAGCAAAACCAGTAACTTTGTGTATAACATGTAGGCCATGAGAGTTGTGAATGGAAACAAACACGCCTCATTAAAGCATGGCCGTATAGGTGGTAAGAGCGATAGAAGGGCAAACACGAGAAAGAAAGGCGGGGACAATAGCGCTTGCTACACAGAGTTACTAGTGCAGCACTAACTGCTGGTATATTGCTGTAACTTTACAAAACCACAGAAAAGACTTAACTGTGCCATATTTAATGCAGTTGAAGCGAGCGTAAAGAATGAGGCCACCGAGGCGTAAACAATAACTTACTATACGAACCTACGGGACCACATTCCAAAGTCTCTAGACAAGCTGCATATGGTGGAACATGCATCCTTAATGGACATTACAGCAAAGAGGAGAACTCCAAAACTACTCTGCCCATATCTAAAGGAGAATACACACGTCAGTGCAAACTTGACAAGCACACAAAAGCAAACATTTTGTACCTATCTTGCTCGCTTCCACACAGATAAACCGAGAGAGAGAGAGAGAGAGAGAATGGTAAAGCTTGAAACTTGATAGTAGTGGCTAATGAAGCGAAGAACTAAATTCCAAATTAACTTATTCAGTGAATAGAAGATACATCCACGATACTGACGTAACTATCTATGACAGAACAGAACGCTTTGTCACTCGTAATTTCCTTCACTGGAAAGCAATATACAGGTATGAGAGAAGCTCCGACACCTTAATGTAAGAGTGGCAGTGACTATGCGATTTCTAGTGACGGGAAGGAACTAAAAAAACCTCCCAGAATCGTATACTGCACTACATGTCATGATGTGGCATCCAAATCGGTCGACAAAAACATAGCATAAGCTGGAATAAAATCTTCTAGCAGTTGTTTGCTTATTTGAGATGGTCTGACGAGCTAAAGCAATGAAAATAAACTC